>NC_064622.1:276817918-277122119 GCF_023898315.1 Schistocerca nitens
ACAGTTATGGAAACAGTGCAGGAGTTTATCCAATGACTTTACCCAATATCTTCTACTACATGTGCATTTTTCCTTTATTGTTTTGTTCTGTATGCTTTCTTCATAGCGCAAAAAGTGTAATTGTGTAGACAGTGCATGACATTTTTGATATAACACTGATACAAAGTAATGGAATTTTGCTTCCAATCTGACACTGTTACACTGTAGTTATTTGAAAGGGGCTTACTAAGACATACATTTAACAATAAAATTTTGTTGGCAGTGAAAACCACTCCTCTATATTGTTTATCTTAAACTAATTTCTAAGTTTTCAACTTCCTCACTAATACTACCTAAGTATATTGTGCCATGGAAAAAATACGTATTGTACCTGATGTTTTCCAACAGTTAAACCATTACATTCAGCTAAAATAGAGATAGTAGCATATTTTTATCTCAAACTGGTAATTCCCACTATAATGCAAGATGATAATGCACTTAGATTCACTGTCTCCGATAACCTTGGATACTGGTGATGATAGATATGTTAGTCTGTGGTGCACATCAGTTCAACATCTCATTAGTTGATATGTGACATACACATTCTTTACATTGGAACAGACATGCACAAAAGAATAATATATGATGACTGTTCCTCAAAATGTACACACAATGCAGCAACATTCTGAAAACTATATTACTTCCAGTTAGAGAAAAATCTTGTCCATCTATTGTAAAAGCATTTGAAAGCCACAACTATATACAAGAACTGCATAAAAATGTAACACAAACTGTCACTGTTTAGCAATGATATTATCTAGTATTCTAACAAAAATAATTCAATAAGTATTTTAGAAAAAAACTTTGATATTTTGGTGTACCAAAACTTTGTTTAAAAACATTTCTACATTTTATATCTGAATGTACTAAAAGCTCAAATGGAGGCAATAAAATTGTTTTAATCACTGAAAAATCTACTTTATGGTAGTGAAAAAATTAACAAACTTCAATAACTTGAAATGTTCCCAAACTTTTTGCTATAGGATGATAAGCACAAACACAGGGGAAAAAAGAAATATATGGAAACTCAAGTTTATATTCTATTTGTATTGTATGGTGTTTGGTGGTAGGCAGCAATAAGGTTAATTCAAGTAAAGATCATATGAACCACATGGTAAAAATGTTTGGTACAGTATAAATGTATCCATTACAATTCATTTAATTGTGTACATGAGAACTGATCATCACTCACCAAACAGAAGAGATGCTATGCTACCAAGTAAATAACTACATCACTTTCTGGATTTTCAATTGATCTGTGGAAGTTCAGTAGTGAACATGAATGATAGTGTTGATTATATATGAATGTCAGCACTATGGGGTTCAGGGTGTTTAGAAATGAGATGACCATGTTACTTAACAAAATAACAAAACTCCTTCCTGATGTGACTTTTGGGGAAACAAACATGAATGAATAGATGGCCAAGGCAGCAACAAGATTCAGAGGAAAAATGCACAAAGTGTGACTGGCTAGGCTACTGAAAAGAAGAATACATGAAAGAGGGACACGGATTGGATGCATGCACAAGCTGTGATTGTGAGTTTAGTCATTATTAGAATAACTGCTTTCTACAAAGCTCTAAAGTCACATGAGATATGTGAAACAAGACCCTTGTCAACTAATTAAGGATCAAGTTGCATAATTACCCTTCAGTTTATCTGGATGTCTTTGGGGTTGGGTATATGAATGTTACTACATTTATTAGGGAAAGAGCAAGAGCTCAAAAGATGGTGTGAATGCTCTTTTCTTTTATGTGTGTTTCTATGATAAAAAAATTAGTTTGCTATAAAAGAATCATTGCCTTTCCCTTATTTTACATGTTGTTCCATTCAGGAATTTCCATTATTATTTTACTGTAAATGAGAATGGTGTAAAATATGGATAATAGCACTCATACATGAGATGGACCTCACTGTGCTTTGATGATATATATATCATCAACCATAATTGTGGTTGATCACCAGAGCCACAGCAGTCTCATGAAATCTATCATCATCATCATCATCATCATCATCATCATCATCATCAGTCTGTTACCTTTATCATAGAGTAAAACAACTATAGAAATTTCTTGTACTATGGCTCCACAGCTTCTAATGCTAATTATAGCATTGTTTCAGTTTTGGAGAATTGTCTTCCTCTGAATACTTTCTAATTTTCCAAGTTCCTTTTGTATCACTTATCCTTGAACTTCAAACAGCCCTACTGAAATCCCAAAGAGGTTTTTCTCTTTCTTTCCAGCAATGGAAAATCCAGGATGGAATGTAATAATACTATGAAGAGGAAAGGTGCTTCTTACATCTCCACTACATAATGGGTAGCAATCTGTCCTTTTCATAACATTATCATTATTCCATCCTGGATTTTCCTTCATTTGATTTTAATTATCAGTTCCTGTTTTATTTTCTTAACACTTTAGTGTTTATTTGTTCAATCAAATTTCCACTGCATCTTCCCACATCCCCACAAAGACATTTTCAAATAGGCTAATTTTGTTTATTTCAGCATTTTTTTTTCCGCTTAAAACTGTCACTTTCTCTTCAGTAGTTGCACTGTTCCAAGATTTTCCTTCCATTTACTTTCTTCATGCCAACAGTTGCCTAACTACCTGTGTTAAATAGTTGTTCCTTTCAGCCATGTTTGCATAACCTCCTTTTGTCTAAGATGCTAAACCAGTTTCTTAATTTTCTGGTATACCTCCCAATTCTATAATAAACTGTTAAAATATACATTTCTTTCACTAGTGAAAAGAGTGAACTATGTGTGAGAATGCAAATTCAGGCTGCACAGAGCTCTGTGGCAGACTAAATGAATCTGTATGCAGTAACTCATCTAAAAGTTGCACAAGGTCATTGCGGAATTATTGAATTAACATGAAGACAACAGCAGCATCTGTCAATGGATACAAAACTGCATGTTACTGGTTCTCTTTAGCAAGATGGTGACAAGCATTGCAGGATCATCTAATGTCTAAGGGAGGGCAACTGTCATAATATCATCTAAATAGCATATGCTTCAAATGGGATATGCAATGAAAAGGTGCCATCATCAGAGTCATGAATGATCTATAATTCAATACAAAAATTTAGTATGCCATTATAAGTAGACGTCATCTTCCTGGACACTCTTGACACTTTGGTTTAATACACTCCTGGAAATGGAAAAAAGAACACATTGACACCGGTGTGTCAGACCCACCATACTTGCTCCGGACACTGCGAGAGGGCTGTACAAGCAATGATCACACGCACGGCACAGCGGACACACCAGGACCCGCGGTGTTGGCCGTCGAATGGCGCTAGCTGCGCAGCATTTGTGCACCGCCGCCGTCAGTGTCAGCCAGTTTGCCGTGGCATACGGAGCTCCATCGCAGTCTTTAACACTGGTAGCATGCCGCGACAGCGTGGACGTGAACCGTATGTGCAGTTGACGGACTTTGAGCGAGAGCATATAGTGGGCATGCGGGAGGCCGGGTGGACGTACCGCCGAATTGCTCAACACGTGGGGCATGAGGTCTCCACAGTACATCGATGTTGTCGCCAGTGGTCGGCGGAAGGTGCATGTGCCCGTCGACCTGGGACCGGACCGCAGCGACGCACGGATGCACGCCAAGACCGTAGGATCCTACGCAGTGGCGTAGGGGACCGCACCGCCACCTCCCAGCAAATTAGGGACACTGTTGCTCCTGGGGTATCGGTGAGGACCATTCGCAACCGTCTCCATGAAGCTGGGCTACGGTCCCGCACACCGTTAGGCCGTCTTCCGCTCACGCCCCAACATCGTGCAGCCCGCCTCCAGCGGTGTCGCGACAGGCGTGAATGGAGGGACGAATGGAGACGTGTCGTCTTCAGCGAGGAGAGTCACCTCATCCTTGGTGCCAATGATGGTCGTATGCGTGTTTGGCGCCGTGCAGGTGAGCGCCACAATCAGGACTGCATACGACCGAGGCACACAGGGCCAACACCCGGCATCATGGTGTGGGGAGCGATCTCCTACACTGGCCGTACACCACTGGTGATCGTCGAGGGGACACTGAATAGTGCACGGTACATCCAAACCGTCATCGAACCCATCGTATTACCATTCCTAGACCGGCAAGGGAACTTGCTGTTCCAACAGGACAATGCACGTCCACATGTATCCCGTGCCACCCAACGTGCTCTAGAAGGTGTAAGTCAACTACCCTGGCCAGCAAGATCTCCGGATCTGTCCCCCATTGAGCATGTTTGGGACTGGATGAAGCGTCGTCTCACGCGGTCTGCACGTCCAGCAAGAACGCTGGTCCAACTGAGGCGCCAGGTGGAAATGGCATGGCAAGCCGTTCCACAGGACTACATCCAGCATCTCTACGATCGTCTCCATGGGAGAATAGCAGCCTGCATTGCTGCGAAAGGTGGATATACACTGTACTAGTGCCGACATTGTGCATGCTCTGTTGCCTGTGTCTATGTGCCTGTGGTTCTGTCAGTGTGATCATGTGATGTATCTGACCCCAGGAATGTGTCAATAAAGTTTCCCCTTCCTGGGACAATGAATTCACGGTGTTCTTATTTCAATTTCCAGGAGTGTATTTCTTATCTGAAGTTTTGTAACATTGGAATAAAATACAAATATTAACGAGGCTTTGTCTACTGGGGAGTTAAAACCACAGTGACACTCTAGCAATGATATTTCAGAGCTGTCTAACAATTAAGTTCTTTTCATTTTTATTTTGTGGTCAATTGACCAAATGTATATACTTCAAATATTACAGAAAAATACTACCAAAACAATATTTTAAATGAAAGTATAGCAATATATGAACAACACTTCATCTTCAATGTGTTCAAATATATTTCTCTGTTTTTTACATTTATTGCAGCTGAAGAACATAGAAACTAAAGTTTTATTTCTACTCTTCCAATAGAAAATTGTGAAAATCTGCAATTCTCAGCATCTCACCTACCAGTGGCAATGTTAAAAAATGGCAACCTGAAGTAAAAATACACAGAAAAGGCAAATAAATAAATAAATAAATAAATAAATAAATAAAAATAAATAAATAAAAAAAACACTTGACAGAACTAACTCCACACTCTTCATTATATCCATTTTCCTGGAGGTACAATACCATTTACATGTTCTGGAAGGATTATGAAAAGGTGGGCGGTTGGGCTGAGCAAGTAATTTGATTGAAGTTTTTCTCCTGCACAAATCTTTAACTTTTTAGAAGGTAATGAGCTTGATGGTTGTTGTCCACCTGTGTAGTAATGAGATACTTAGCCAATCACAGTGTGGATTTCAAAAGCACAACTCTACTGAGTCATTTATACAATTTACTGAGTACATATAAAAATCTTCAAATGATAAAATCTCATCAATTGGGATTTTCTGTGGCTTACTGATGGCGTTTGATTGCATCAATCATTATATTCCATTAGATAAGTAAATTTTTTATGCAATACATAGTTCAGCACAAGTATGGTACAGTCATTACTTAAGAAACAATGTAGAAAGTTACCCTACATTCTTTGAGTAATACAAAGAGAGATGCCACATCATACTCATATGGAGAAAATGTAATGGGAGACCCACAGAGGGCAATCATTGGTGCAATCTAATTTTATGTTAACGATCTGCCATCTTATTTAAATCAGGAGACAGAATTAGTTCTGTTTGTTAGTAATATAAGCATTATTTTGAACCCGAGCAAAGAAGCATCAAGATGAAAATAATAAATGATACTTTTGTGAAAGTTACTAACTGGATTCGCACAAATGGGTTAACTTTAAACATTGGGGGGAGGGGGGGGGGGGAGTTCATCCAGTTCTGTGCTGTCAAAAATATCCCTTTTGCTTTTAACCTAGAGCATCCACAAGAAATAATAAGCAGGATGGAAAATACTACATCCTTGTGTGTGCATATTCAGAGGAATTTAAAAGTGAAAAAAGTGTACAGCAGACTCACTAATATGTTAAGGTTTGGCTACTTTTGCAGCAAGAATAATTGCCATCTTCAGAGATTTAGAAGTCAAAGTTACCATATATTGCATATTTTCATGCACTGATTTCTTATGGGATAATATTCTGGAAAAACTCCTCACATTCACAAAAAGTATTAATTGTGCAAAGGAAAGTAATTAGAACAATGGGTGGAGTTCATACTAATACATTTTCCAGGTATCTCTCTAAGCAAGTGGGAACATTAACCTCAGCCTCACAGTACATCCATTCAGTTACAAATTCTTTTTATCAACAAGCCATCTGAAGTTGAAAGTAACAGAGATATTCACACATACAACATTGCAAAGAAAACTGATGTGAATTACCCTTTAATGCAACTAACTTTGGCACAGAAAGCTGTAAAACTGACAATCTAGCCACGGGAATAAAAGTCTAACAATCAGCAGAAGTCTTTTCAAATGTGGATTAAAGATGTTTTTCCTTAAAAACTTTTCCAACATCACAGATAAATATCTAAACAGAAAGAGTCATTAATACAGAAAAAGCCTCTAAATGTTTAGCATGTAGAAGAAACAAATATTTTTTAAAAAAGTAGGTAATGTACAGGTCTATGAAAAGGATAGATTCTTACTCAGCACATAGAGGAGGCATTGAGTCAGACACAGTCACAATGAAAAAGAACAATAGAAATATTTTCAGTTTTCAGACAGAGTCCTTCTTCAGATATAAAATTCACACACATTCACAAGACTCATACATTTGTACAACAAATGAGTTGTTTAAATGTGAGAGTCTACTGCTGATGAAGGACTTTGTCTGAAAGTTGAACAAATTTCTAGTGTTCTTTTTCATTATGCCTGTCAGTGACTCAACACCTCTTCTATGTGGTGAGTAGCAATCTATCCTTTCCATATTATTTTTATTCCAGTATGGGTTTTCTTGCCATATTTTTCTGCCTATATATGAAGGCTAATGCGAGGAACCACTGACACAGTTTTTCACTAATAAATAGACTGATACAGAAGAAAAGTTTATGTATATAATTTATTACTAATACACCATTAAGTAACTAACTAACTTGCAGTTCTTTGTACAAGTGAACCACACAGAGTTTAAGGATACACTGAACCGTTTGCTGATGTTTCTAAAGATGAACAGAATTAAAATAGTCACAGTACAAAATAAGGACAATGATTCATTATTCCAAAACACAAAACGCGACAGTAGCACATATTAATGACAGCAAAAAGCCAAGGAAAGAATCTACAATTCACAGACAGGTGTATATTTTCAATTCAGAACATGAGCTTATGTAAAGATCAATATACGCAGACACTAAAAGTGACTCACAATTGATGTGAAAGGATGGGGGAATGATTTGAAATAACAGACTGCAGAAACATTACATTTGACACCTTAGGTTTCTGACATATCACAAACACTTCCACATGGAAATATCACTGTCAGACTTTAAGAAAGAAGGAAAGTAGATTGGGATTTAATCTTCCATTGACAATGAGGTCATTACAGACAGGGCACAAGATCATACTGGGGAAGGAAATCAACTTCGACTATATCCTTTATAAAGGTACAATCCCCGCATTTGCCTTAAGTGATTCATGAAAATCCCAGAAGTATAAATATGAAAGGCTAGATGGGAATATGAAAACCAATCTTCCTAATTGTAAGTCCTATGCTTTATCACAATGACACCTTGTTTAGAGTGCCAGACTGAAATATTGTAATACGTGTATCTGATGGGAGTCAATGATGTCAATATAGCAATGGAAAATAAAATATCAGTGTGCTTCATTACGCTGTCTGCTACAACTGAGAGCTGCACAAGTTGCCTCTCCTGGGAAATGGCAATAATTTTAAAAAATTAACTTCTTTCTTAGTTCCTTTGCCTTTTTTCTTTGAAGTTCCAGTAGCATTCTTTCTCTTGTTTCCATGTATTTAAAAAACCTATTCAATATTCTTCATCATCTGATCATTTCTCATTATTTCCCCAGTGAACATACTGTTTTGTCTACCTGTCTCCTAAACTTTATCATTCTGCATTTCTGTATTTCATTCTCATAGTCACAACTGGCGCGCGCCAACACACACACACACACACACACACACACACACACACACACACACTTATACACATAGCATGGTGTTGGTAGACGAGACAAACTCAGTCAAAAAGTTAGCTTTTCAGATTTGTGTTTTTTCTGTGCCACATAATTTCTCTTTATCACCTTCTTTGATGCAATGCTCTACTCTACAACTTCTCTATATGTATCTCCAATGTCTTTCTGACATCTGATGAAGGAAACATTTACTTAAGGATTCACATGTTTTTTTAATCAGATACTGATTGTGATATCAGTGCCTGTTATCACAGCAGTAGGAATTATTTATACACCTAACCACACATAAATATACTTAAGGCTATTTGCAAAATTCATAGTCAGCATTTTGTATTGCTGCTCTAGCTAATGACTCACCTGAATACAGAAGATAAGCTCACTTGCTTCCATAGCAGTTTCTCAAGCAGACACATACAAAAATAAACATTTACATATCACAACACTAGGGAATTTATTTACAAACAAGACAGCACTTACTTGATAGGACAGTAAGTAGAAATATGTAGTCAGAGAATGTGATCAGACCAGCACTTCCAAGCTTGTAAAAAATGCTGTCCTCATCTAAGGCAAGTTCCAGTTTCATATGGACATTCTGTGAAAGATATTTGCTATTAATACTCCATACTGTGACAAATTCACAGTGTATATCATTTCTGCAGAACAAAAATAAATTTCAACTCAAATTTCATCACAGCAGAGAAATTTGGCACGTTGACTGTATGAAAAAAATTTCCAAAGGTGCCTATGATTAAACAATATTCCAAATGTTTTACAATGAAGCACAATGTTCAATAGTGATAACATCGCATAATGTGTCACGCTCATATACGACACTGCAAAAAATGTAATGTGGAAGTTGATTCTTTCATAAAAGCAGTTTCTGGGTCCACCAGTTCATTATCTATTACTTTAAATTATCATTTTCTTAATCAATAAAACCCAATTATAAACAATGCACAAAAGAGCTGAGCTTTAATGAGAGCATGAAGAATTATTAAGCCTCATTAAATTTTTGACTGCTTATTGTGATGATGCTAAACTATAAGACAGAATTGTTGGCCAATACTTATTTTCAGGACACGAAAAATGTAATACTGCTGATAGACACATCTACAAGTAAAAGTGATGCCTGAAGATGAGGCCCCACTACAAGTGGGTGTGTGTCAATCCTGTGTTCTGAGTGACTTGTCGTTCCTTTTTAACATAGCCCAAAGTATCCCACTCTCCTCCCCAATGGAGTAATTATTAGTTCTGAAAGCCCTTTTACTTTTATGGGTGTTTATCGCACCACTGTACATTTTGCTTCTTCAAGGTAACTAAAGGAGAGAAATTCTGTCTCCTTGTTCATTAGCTTCCTAGTTTGAACTTTGCAATTAAAGTTAAAAGTTTTATACAGAGAGTCAAGTATGAATTGTCATTTAAATTGGAGACCTCATTGATGCATATTTTTTATAGCATCCTGCTTAATAGCTGCTAATACTTCTTGGAATTTTCATTTGGAATAATGCATCTGAAAATTTATTCTCAACATCTGGTGCTGTTTACAGGCATCATTTGAACAAACAATATGAAGAAATTCTAAGATACACTGTTCAGCCACAAGCACCTTTCCCCATTAGAGCACACCCCCTGTGACAAGAGCAAAAAGATGCAATAGCAAAACTGTAATGTAATGATACTGTCCAAAGTAATTATAAGAATGAGATAAAAATAGCTGTCATTAAATGTCATCGAAAAAGCTTATCAGTATACACACCTTATGCCACACACAGTACAATGATGGGAATTATGTACTTGCTCCTATTTGCCACTTAATCACTACTCCCTTTCACTGATTTTTACCAGTAAGGTATTTGACCTAAAATGTTAATTAAGAATTTACTGGGACCTTCTACAATTAATCCGTTTAAGACAGTACTCATTTCACTCTACATCTATACTTTGCAAACCACCGTGAGGTGCATGGCAGGATGATTTGATGTGCGTTTCTAAAAACGTAATTTTGGGTGGTTTATAGAGTAAACTATAATCATAAACTTTCCAGTTCATCCTCAGCAGCAGCAATTAGCAAACTCAAAATTATGAAACTGTATTTTCTTCAATTTCACCTCTAATGAAATAACTTTCAACAATCCAGCATAACTATGGCAACACAATGGAGTAGTGTAGCCAAAAACTTAGGTACGTTTAAGAAATTGTTGTAGCTGAAAAATTCTGTCGCACTGTTGATATTTCACAAAACCCTTGTATTAAGGCTTATATTGTGGCATTTTCTTATTATACACAGGTGATTTCACACTATTACAGATGATTGCTTCTCTCCATTTGATGACAAATTACACAATTGTTGCGCCTTTTACAGAACATGAATTGAGAAATGCATTTGTGCATCGCAATTTTCCTTATCTTATTATGTCATTGTTAGACTTGTCATGGCTTGCTTTTGCATAAGAATTTTGGGAAATAGCAACAGTTTGAATAATTTCAGCACAAACTATGTAATTTTTTTTCCAAATTCAGGAAACACACATTTCTAGTACTTAACATACTCACACACTGCCAATTTGAACATTTATGCGCCACTCTACCACTTACGTACTAGCAACCTGAACAACTATGATCACTCCAGATGCAAAAGTTTACAAACCCATACACATTAATTTTATCCCCTACGTAGTTGAATCACTTCTTCGACTGACATCACTCTCTGTGCTTGTTTCAGTTTCAATATTGTTCTGTTCAAATTTGAACTCATAAAATTTTAAGAGCATGAACTGCTGTTCAAATTGAATTAGATATCCTCTTAACAACAAAAGTTGATCTTTGTATTAAAGATACAATGAATTTTGGAGAGATACTTCTACAACTATACCTTTTAACATAAACTGACCCTTTAATGGATCTCAAGTACACAATTTTCTCTTTTTCAAATCATTTTCCGTGAACAAATGCAAAGAAAGTATTATCTCGCTAACCTGATCACATTAAAAATACTCTAAATAACACTAAATTGCTGTTCCAGCATTGATATCTATTTGTATGTCATTTTATTGAAAATATAAACGTATTTTATATGAGGGAAAGGAGGGTAAGAAAGTGATGGAACAGAAAGCAAACAAAAATTCACATGAATATGTTAGCCTCTTACATTCAGTCACAGCATTAAATATCTGCTGATACTCACCAGCATTCATTATGATACATTATCCAATTATGGGCTTTATGTTAGTGCACACATATTAAAGATGATACTAATGAGGCAAAGTGACGTAAACTCATCAAGGATGAATTACTCTTCCATTATGTAGAAATGTGTAATACAACTAAATATGTGCTTCCTGCAGCTTCAAGAGTTATGGTGGTTATGACAAGAATGATCATTAAAGAAGAGTAATAAGTGCACTGCTAATAACACAGACACACTGTGGTTTACTACAAATTTTATTATTTCATGATTTATGCACAGCTGTTATTTTCTCAGCAACTGTTTTATATATTTCAGAATAAAATTCAGCCATCACTTGTGAAATACATTTTCTAATCGTGCAAATGATGACTGAAGTTTATTATTTCAATTAGAGAAGCTATTATGTCATTTTAGTATGTATGCTTAGACATTACACTGCTTTGATAATAATTTGTTATTTACTGAATATTATTAAGAAATGCTACAAGGTTTGATAGATACCTAAAGAAAATGCACAAAATTTATGACTGTAGAAATAACTAACTATAGAAAGCAAGTCAGAGTGAATTTGCTACCAGAAGCACTTCTACAAGCATCCATATCATTCTTACAGGAAAATGCAATTCTTGACTGAGTGACAATGAGGGTGTCATAAGAGGAAATATAGTTGTGACCGATCTAATGCAAGGAGTATAATCTGTGAGACTTCCAGTTTGACAAGTGTTTGATAGTATTGAAACCTGAGATTAAATTAGGTTTGATGTTACTGAATAGCCCATGCAAATAAATAAGCTTTGTCATGCTGTTTAATGAGAATGAATTGTATAGATGAGTAAATTATATCAAGCACAAAATTTTCAAACAATCATCATTTTATTCTTTTCATAACTTCAAAATTTTGTATCTAAAAGGTTAAAATATTTATGACAAGTGTCACAAGAGCAGAGGACACACAAAATCATAGTATTTATAATCCAAACTGAGTCAGTGATATGGACATTATCAGTTTTTAAAACATACTGAGGAAGGAAACAACTCAAAATTCTGAATACACATAAAAGGCTGACTATGCACTCCAAAGCTATGATGACTTCTCTGTGCATGGAGTTATGTGAACATGCATTGGCTTCCTTGTAGTGCACAACTAATTTCAATGAATATCCAGACATAGTTTGCTTCCACAAAAGCATAATTAAATCTGGAGCACTGGTAATGTCAAAGTACGGAAACATTTTAGGGGATGCCAGCAGATACCTACTATTGTTTCTGTACGTAATTCTGGAAACATTTTGTCCAATCTTGGTTGGTTAATTATTTGTAAGTTCCACACATCAAAACTGTGACCTCCCACTATGATGTAGAATAAGTACACTGGCACACTGCACTTCAGGGAACTCTTTTTAGTTACTTTACCACATATATTAATCTGATTTTAAACAGAAATCTGTCATCAGTCTAAGGATTCATATGAACATCATAATCTTTACTGGGAATTGTGCTAATGGAGGTGGTGAGCTACTGCCAACTTCTCATCTGAAAATCAGCTCACCCAGCCATTAGGGGGGCTTAAATTTGAACATGTCACTTAAAGTGCCAGAGAATACACCTACGCATAACATCAAACTTTGATTACTAAACTGGTACATCACTAAGCTAATCAAAACAATAGACTTGCAGTTTTAATTGTAGATGGCAAAATAATTTCCACTCAGAAATCACTTGCAGATATGAACCAGAGTCTATTACATTTCTTTTAATTATATCTTGCTAACTTTGCATAATGGATCCAAGCAATATATTTCTGTAACTTCATTATTCATTCTACACATGAGTAACATTAAGGCTATATGGAAAAGTACTGACACAGGGAGAAATAGTCTATTCTAGAGTCTAATTTGCCAGATGACCAATTTTCTCTTCCCCCATCTTCTAATCGGCAACAGGAACAGAGGCAACTTCAAATAAAAAGTTACTTAAATGTAAAGAACCATTTGATCAGAGTTGCATTACAAACTCTGGTAGGTTCAAGTAGTACTCATGCTACATAACTAGAACTCATGTTTTTCTTGCAAGTTTGTCTTTTGCTCTTCCCAAAATCTCAATTAAATAATTACCTTTGTTTGATGCTATGCATCTATAAAATAAGACACCCATCTCTACTTATTCAATTAGTCTCCAAAATTTGGACAGTAAGTAAATCAATTATGCCATTACCACAAGCCATATTTTTCTCCTCAGAAAGTTTTAAGTAAAAAGATTTCAAGTTCTCATTTATTACTGAAAGATAAACCAGAATTGATTGATAACACCAACAACATATCAAGAGTCTCTGCTGATGCACCATGGACATCGGACATCAGCTGGTCAAGTAATTAACATTGAAATTCACCAACAGCTGTGTACTTAAAATGTTGTTTTAAATTATTTTGACTACCAGTTTCGGCATTCCACTATGCCATCTTCAGGTCCCATATGCATCTCTCAAAAATAAATGATATTATCATACAGTGCCATATATTCCTGGATGTCTTGAATTCAAAACCATATCCCAGATGCTTCATTCGAAGCACTTGAGTTGCAATCAAGTCTTCGAATAAAGAACTTGGAATTTGGTTTTCAATTCACTATGTCCAGTAACATATGGCACTGTATGACAATATTGTTTATTTTTGAAAGATGCATATGGGGCCTGAAGATGGCATAGAGGAATGCTGAAATTGGTAGTCAAAATAAAATAAAATAAAATAACATCTTAATTACAAAGCTGTTGGCAAATTTCATTGATAATTACATATCAAGAGGGTTTTTTGTGGTAAAAAGAAACACATACTGAATATCTTCCTGGAATCCAATGATATATAAGAGTTATGTTTTCATCATTTTTAACTATATCATATTCTCAGCTACAAATTGCAACAGGTCATCTTTTGCTTTAAAATAGCTATCCCCAAAGCCCCCCACACACTCCAGCAATGTTTACTAAAAAACTGGTTGACATGGACCTGCATTCGCTGATAGACACTTGTCTCTCAGCCTCATCAGTTAGGATCATTATCCAAATGCATTTCTTACACCAAGTTAAATGGCTGCAAGTGGTACACCAAGCCTTGTAGTCACATTGCACAGTTTTCATGTATGCAGCAACAAATCAAGCAACTTCAGCTACAGTGTGTTCATGGACACGTCCAAAGCTAATATGACCTTTCTGATATTCAGTAGTGTCTCCATGTTAAACTATTTTACTGTGGTGATTTCATACAAACATCTGGTGCACTTATTTGCATGTGCATACTTGCATGCTCCCACATATACATGCACTCCAGTTCACTGCAAAAGTACACGTCTATTTGGTATCAGTTTTACACTATCTATATTGCTCCAAAGTAACCACTGAGCTTTTTAAGGGGGTTGTTAAAACACACATCAAAAACAGTTTTGCATCACCTCGGTTCCCAGAACTCGTGAAGATAGACGTTGACTGTGGATATTCTATCACAGACACAGTCCCTCTGACTATTCAGAGATGTCACTAAACCCGCCTAAGGATATAAACAACCACACATGAGCAGCGCCTACTAGATGGAAGGGATCTGGCAGATGATCAGTTCCAGTTATTCTACCAGAAAGGAGGTGCACGGCTCATGTTGTCTGTAGTTCAGCCATGCCTAGATGGTAAAAACCACAGTTCGATCGTGCCCTCATTGTTACTTTGGGTGGGGAAGGGCTCTCAACAAGGAAAATGTCCAGGTGTCTCCGAGTGAACCAAAGCGATGCTGTTCGGACATGGAGGAGATACAGAGAGACAGGAACTATCAATGACATGTTTCTCTGTCTCTCTCTCTCAGGTGCCCACGGGCTACTACTGTAGAGGATGACCACTATCTACGGATTATGGCTTGAAGGAACCCTGACAGCAACGCCATCATGTTGAATAATGCTTTTCATGCAGCCACAGGATGTTGTCTTATGACTCAAACTGTACGCAATAGGCTGCATGGTGTGCAACTTCACTCCTGACGTCCATGATGAGGTCCACCTTTGCAACCACAACACCATGCAGCACGTTACAGATGGACCCGTCAACATGCCGAACGGACTGCTCAGGATTGGCATCACATTCTCTTCATCGATGAGTGTCACATGCGTCTTCAACCAGACAATCATCGGAAACATGTTTAGAGGCAATCCAGTCAGGCTGAACGCCTTAGGCACACTGTCCAGTGAGTACAGCAAGGTGAAGGTTCCCTGCTACTCTGGGGTGGCATTATGTGGGGCCGATGTACGCCGCTGGTGGTCATGGAAGGCGCCGTAATGCCTGTATGATATGTGAATGCCATCCTCTGACCGATAGTGCAACCATATCAGCAGCATATTGGTGAGGCATTTGTCTTCATAGACGACAATTTGCACCCCCATTGTGCACATCTTGTGAATGATTTCCTTCAGGATAATGACATCACTCAACTAGAGTGGCCAGCACGTTCTCCAGACACGAACCCTATTGAACATGCCTGGGCTAGATTGAAAAGGGCTGTTTATGGACGACATGACCCACTAACCACTCTGAGGGATCTACGCCAAATCACCGCTGAGAGTGGGACAATCTGGACCAACATTGCCTTGATGAACTTGTGGATAGTATGCCATGATGAATACAGGCATGCATCAGTGCAAAAGGACGTGCTACTGGATATTAAAGGTACTGGTGTGTACAGCAATCTGGATCACCAGCTCCGAAGGTCTCGCTGTAGAGTGGTACAACACGCAATGTGTGTTTTCCATGAGCAATAAAAAGGGCAGAAATGATGTTTATGTTGATCTCTCTTCCAATTTTCTGTACAGTTTCAGGAACTCTTGGAACAAAGGTGATGCAAAACTTTTTTTGATGTGTGTATTTTAATGTGGTGAAATTTGATTGAACAATGGAAACTCCAGGTAGGAAACTCCAGGTAGGAACAGGAATCAACTTTCCTAGCTCTGAAATGTTTTCCTACAATTTTCCACTGCTCTTCTCTTTACAGTCATCTTAACAAAATGTTTAGTGGTGAACTACTGTGTCTGTAAAACAGGAAGTTGAAAATTCCTTAGCCTAGTAATGAGAGAGAGTATTTTCTGAGTCAAACTCATGCCGCTTCTTCAACATAGTTCAGCTTCAGTCCATTGCATGTAGTCATATGTTTTTCCTGTGAGTAGATTCCATTCACGAAGAGTGCTTTTAAAGAGTCAGAAAAAACACCTATCTATCTACATTTACATCTCTTCTGCACAAACCACTCTTCAGTGTTTGGTGGAGAGTACCTTGTGTTCCAGTGTCACCCCCTCCTTTTCCTGTTTGCGGGAAGAAAGATTACTTGTAAGCCTCCATGTTTGCTCAAATCTCTCTATGTTTTCAGGTCTTTTCATAAAATATGCATAGGAGGGAGAAATATAATGCTTGACTCTTCTAGGAATTTGAACTTTAATAGTAAACCACACCATGATGCAGGTAGCACCTGCAACTGGAGTTGGTTCAGCAATTATGTGATGCTTTCGTGCTTACTACATGAACATGTATTGAAATGCTCATCTTTGGATCTTTGCTATTTCCTCTATCAATTCTATCTGATGCAGATCACAGACTGACAAGCAATATCCAACTCATTAGTCACACAAGCTTTTTTTTTAAGCAACCTCTTTTGTTGATGGACTTCATTTCTTGAGGATTCTTCCAATGAACCTCAGTCTGGCATCTGCCTTAATTGGGATTAGTTTTACATGGTTGTCCCACTTTAAATAGTTGAGTACGCATAACTCTAGTTATTTTATGGAAGTAACTGCTTCCAGTGATTGTTTTGCAGTCGGGAAACCATATAATAATGGGCTTTTCTGTCTATTCATGCACAATACATTACATTGGTTTATACTGAGTATCAACTGCCACTCGGCCTCATGGAACGTTTGACATTGTCTGCAGGGTTATTTAAATTAATTGTGAATAGTAATGGTCCTCTAACACTCCCTTGGGGTATGCTCCAAGTTACTCTTATGTCTCAAGACTTATCTCCATTGAGAATTACGTGGTGTGTTCTGTTTGCTAGAAACTCTTGAATCCAATTACACAGTTGGCCTGATATTCCATAAGTCCATATTTTGTTCATTTGTTGCCCATGTGGAACAGTGTCAAATGCCTTCTGGAAGTAAAGGAACACAGTACTGCCTGGGCACCTTTATCTGCTTCTTTCTGGGTCTTGTGGACGATCAGAGTGAGCTGGGTTTCACACAACTGCTTTTTAGAACCTATGTTGATTGCTAAACAGCAGATTTTTGGTCTGCAGAACATAATACCCAAGCATAGCCTGTAACCTGTCCTTTGGCCTCAAAAGGACTTCCAGCCAATTATTTATTTGGGTTCAGAATAGCTGGAAGTCAATGGGTATCAAATCTGGTGAATGTGCAGATGTTATTAAATTCGTATTTCTGATTCATCAGTTTTCTCATAACCAAAGCACCTTTGTGGGCAGTTGCATTGTCCTAACAACAAATATTTTTTGTTTTTGCTTTTCGTTTCAATACAACCACTGCTCACACATTTTTGCATCCACCAGACTGACAACATTTGTGCAGCATTCATCAATTATAGTTTTCTCCTTTGCAAGGAAATTAGTACAAGCAACTATGTTAGTTTTCCAACAAAAACTGACTGTAACTTATTCATTAGAGGATAAACACTATCTATTGAGGTGCAAGATCACCAGCTTCACATCAGTTGGATAATTTTTAAAATAAATATTTAGCTTTTACTGGGTGCTTTTATAGTTTGATTCTTAAATTAGTAGTAGTAGTAGTAGTAGTAGTAGTAGTAGTAGTATGGATGGTGTGTGTGAATGCAGGGGAGCTGACTAAGGTTCGCAAACAGCTGAAAAGAGCATTCGTTGAGGTCAGTTGTCTGCAGGCTGCTGTCTTGGGGTGTAGTGGTGGCAGAGACTCTGGTGTGTCACATACGACATCTCAGGTGTCACTTGTTTCCTCCACAGGCTCTGCTACCATTCACCCTGTGAATGGACAAGTAGTTGCTCCTTCAGCAGGATACAGGTGCATGGGAGAGGGATTTGCTACTTTTTGGGATCTCCAACTTTAGGCACATTTGGAGCCCCTTAAAGACATAGTATCCAGGCCTGGGAAGAAATCCCATGTGTACACTGTATGTTTGTCATGGGGTCTGATCTGAAATGAGGAGGTGGCACTGCCCATAACTATCAAAAGTGCAGGGTGCAATTATCTGCACACTGTGGCTCATGTTGGCACCAATGATTCCTGTTGCTTGGATTCTGAGGCCCTTATCAGCTCAAATGGGCAGCTAGGGGAAGTGGTGTCGTGTCGTGTCGTGTCTGTGTGTGTGTGTGTGTGTGTGTGTGTGTGTGTGTGTGTGTGTGGAGGGGGGATGGGGAGGGGGGGGGGGAAGAGCTAGGCACAAGAAGTTTGATGTCCTCTCATGAATACTCACCAGTTCAAAAAGAGGGAGCAAAATCAGATCATGTACAAAATAAAGGCATTTAGACTGTCAAAATTTTATCCCTAAATTCCTGAAGCATTTGTAACAAAGTTCCTGAATTTACTGGCCTCCAGGAAAATTGTCAAGCTCAAATTATTCTCAAAACTGAAAGATGGGCAAAACTTGAAGAAGAAAACTCTAAAATATTTAATGGGGCATACATCAGAAAGAAAACAATTAAAAGCCACAGAAGTGTTCATTATCTGGACACAAGCAACCAGCCCAGGTGAACTCAAGTTAACCTTTGTATGTTTATACCAGCTACCTAATTCTGTGGTAGCAGTTGTAGAGTCATTCAAAGAAAGTCTACACTCAGTAGCCTGGAAGCACCCCAATCATGCAATATTAGTTGTAAATGACTTTAACCTACCGGGTATAAGGTGGGACATATACGATCTCATTGCATGTAGAACAGACAGAAGCAGGTACAACAGACGGAAGTAGTTCTGAACATGTTTCCTAAAATTTGCCTTCAACAGCTAGTTCGACAATCCATGCACAATGAAAATATTGTAGACTTCATAGCTACAAACATTCCTGACCCTATCGATGATATTAGTATAGAGATAGGGATTAGTGATCATGATGATATAGCAATGAGGGACATAAAAGTTAATACACCCATCCAGAAGGCTATGAGAGTATTTACAATGGAAAGAGCAGATAAGCAGTGTTAGCATCCTACTTAGAAAATGAAAGGACATCATTTAGTTTCAGCATGATGGGCACAGAGGAAATGTGGGCAAAGTTTCAACAGGCTGTAAATCAAGGTCTGGAGAAGTATGTTCCAAATAAGTGAGTTAAGGGATGGAAAAAACCCACCAAAATTTAATAACGAAATTGAGAAAATGGTGGAGAAGATGAGGTTGTTTCACTCTTGGTTCAAAAAAAGGATGTAGAAATGTCAACATCTGAATATCAGCAGAAATTTGTACACTTATAAAAAGGTCAATGCAAAAAGCATACAACTGCCACCATCATATTTCAACAAAAGATCTTGCTGAGAACCCAAGAATAATCTAGTCCTACATAACATCACTAATTGGGTTGAAGGCTTCAGTCCAGTCACTTGTCGACTAGTCTGGTGTGGCAATAGAAGAAACCAAAATGAAAGCTGAAGTTTTAAATTTCACGTTTAAGATATCATTCACACAGGGGGATTATACAGGCGTACCATCGTTTGACCTTTTCACAGACTACTATTGGACGACATATTAATAAGTGTCCCTGGTATAAAGAAGCAACTATAAGAATTCTGGTTGTATATGTTAGAGAATTAACCATGAATGAACGTCCTGCACAGACATCTACACTGCTGGCCATTAAAATTGCTACACCATGAAGATGACGTGCTACAGACGCGAAATTTAACCGACAGGAAGAAGATTCTGTGATATGCAAATGATTAGCTTTTCAGAGCATTCACACAAGGTTGGCGCTGGTGGCGACACCTACAACGTGCTGACATGAGGAAAGTTTCCAACCGATTTCTCATACACAAAACAGCAGTTGACCGGCGTTGCCTGGTGAAACGTTGTTGTGATGCCTCGTGTAAGGAGGAGAAATGCGTAGCATCACATTTCCAACTTTGATAAAGGTCAGATTGTAGCCTATCGCGATTGCGATTTATCGTATCGCAACATTGCTGCTCACGTTGGTCGAGATCCACATGACTGTTAGCAGGATATGGAATCGGTGGGTTCAGGAGGGTAATACGGAACGCCGTGCTGGATCCCAACGGCCTCGTATCACTAGCAGTCGAGATGACAGGCATCTTATCCGCATGGCTGTAATGGACTGTGCAGCCACTTCTCGATCCCTGAGTCAACAGAGGGGGACGCTTGCAAGACAACAACCATCTGCATGAACAGATCGATGACGTTTGCAGCAGCATGGACTATCAGCTCTGAGACCATGGCTGTGGTTACCCTTGACGCTGCATCACAGACAGGAGCGCCTGCGATGGTGTACTCAACGACAAACTTGGGTGCACGAATAGCAAAACATCGTTTTTTCGGATGAATCCAGGTTCTGTTTGCAGCATCATGATGGTTGCATGCGTGTTTGGCGACATCGCGGTGAACGCACATTGGAAGTGTGTATTCATCGTCACCATACTGGTGTATCACCCAGTGTGTTGATATGGGGTGCCAATGGTTACACGTCTTGGTCACCTCTTGTTCACATTGACGGCATTTTGAACAGTGGACGTTACATTTCAGATGTGTTACAACCCGTGACTCTACCATTCATCTGATCCCTGCGAAACCCTACATTTCATCAGGATAATGCACGACCGCATGTTGCAGGTCCTATACGGGCCTTCCTGAATACAGAAAATGTTCGACTGCTGCCCTGGCCAGCACATTCTCTAGATCTCTCACCAACTGAAAACGTCTGGTCAATGGTGGCCGAGCAACTGGCTCGTCACAATACGCCAGTCACTACTCTTGATGAACTGTGGTATCGTGTTCAAACTGCATGGGCAGCTGTACCTGTAGACACCATCCAAGCTCTGTTTGACTCAATGCCCAGGCGTATCAAGGCTGTTATTACGGCCAGAGATGGTTGTTCGGGGTACTGATTTCTCAGGATCTATGCACCCAAATTGCGTGAAAATGTAATCACATGACAGTTCTAGTATAACATATATGTCCAATGAATACCCATTTATCATCTGCATTTCTTCTTGGTGTAGCAATTTTAATGGCCAGTAGTGTAGAATTCAGCACAGCTGTTACAGCTTAGCCTGTAGACCACATGACTGGTTTCACAGGTAGCCCTGCCTTTGATGGGATAGGTGACGTTAGTAACCGGACTGATGTAGGTGGCGGTGCGAAGATGTATGGGACAGGTCTTGCATCTAGATCTATTACAGGGGTATGAGCTATGAGGTAAGGGATTGAGAGCATGGGTTCTGTAAGAATGAACAAGTATGTTGTGTAGGTTCGGTGGATGGAATACCACTGTGGGAGGGGTGGTAAGGGTAGTGGGCAGTCACCACACCCATCATGCTGTGGTACTGCTGCTCGCAGTGCGGTTTCAGTTGCCTGAGACTGCAGTCATGTGTGTGAGTTGCTTTTGCATGTGTGTGCGTGTGTGTCTATTGTTGACGAAGGCCAATGGCCGAAATCTTTAATTGTGAAAGTCTTTTTGTTGTGCCTATCTGCAACTCAGCATCTCCGCTACATGGTGAGTAGCAACTTTGTTTCTCATAATATTGTTGCATCACAGACAAAGGTATCATCAGGAAAGCTCCAGAGAAGAGTGACAGGACTGCTCCATTCTCTACATACATAAATGATATAAAGGACAGGATGAGCAGAAATTTGTGGCTGCTGCTGATGCTATTGTATATGATGAAGTGTTATTGTTGAGTGACTACAGGAGCATGCAGCATGACTTGTAAATTCTATTTGGTGTGGTGAATGGCAGCTTGCTCAAAATGCAGAAAAATGTGAGTTAATGCAGAGAAGTATGACACAGTCATGTTGATTAAATGGCCAGGTTCAAGTTTGCAAAAGTGATATGAAATGGAATGAGCACATAAATACATTAGCAGGGTGAGTAAATGGGTGACATCAGTTTATCAGAAGAATTTTAGGAAGGTGTAGTTCATTTATGAAGGAGGCCACATATAACACTCTAGTGCGACCTATTCTTGATGAAATCAAATGTGAATCACTGGATGGAAGATGACATTCTATTCATGAAACACTATTGACAAAATTTAGAGAACTGATATTTGCAGCCAAATGCAGAATGATTCTACTGCTGCTAACGTACATTTCACCTAAGGATCACAAGGACAAGATAAGAGAAAGTAAGGATTGCATGGAGGCATGTAGACAGTCATCTTTCCCCCACTCAATTTTCAAATGGAACAGGAAAGGAAATTACCTACAACATCCCCCCTGCCATCCACCATACATTGGTTTGTCAAGTATGTATGTAGTGACAGACGTAATTTATTGAGACATTACTTAGGTGAGAGCTTCATTTTCACATTTGCTTTTATCCAGCAGTCAACAAATTCAGTGCCCATCTTCTACTGTCTTCGCATAATTAATACTTCATGTAAAATATGCTATTCTCTCTCCTGATTTTATTATGCTATTACATATTTCATACACATATAACTGTGGTTGCAGTTACAGGGCCATCTTTGCATCGATCATCTCCAAGTATTGCCGCATTGAATACATATGCTCATATTTTTAATGCTCAGAAATGAAGCAGCACATTCTTTACAAACCTTCCCCAGCTTACGATGAATTTCTATTGATGAGACACCACACAAAACTAAGAATTTTATCATGGCAGAGTATTCCAGCTCATTATTTTGAATGAAATAATGCAACATGACTAATTAAAAAGTGAGAGCAACAAACTGTTCCACAAATCAAGCTTTAATTTACTTACCCTGTTGTGCAACATGTGCCAACATAACAAAATTAAAATTTTATGGGTTTGAATGCCATCTCTGAAAGTCCAAGAATTTTTCATCTTATCTTCATGAACACTTGTACTTTGTATTCAGCAGTTATTTCAATTCCACATGAACTATTTCTGGTATCAGACGCCATGAAGGTTGAATGGTCGCGGAAGGAGATGGGCTTAGATGACCTTTAGGGGGCATCATCATGGCCACCCAATACTGTCATTGCATGGCAAGTGCACCGCTGTCTCCCACCATGTGAATACGGCAGCCTGTAGCATTCCACACAGCCCGTATATAGGCGGCCATCTGGCGCACAGCTAGTTAGTTCCATGCTCACATCTGAGATTGTTGGATCTAGCTTCACTGTTCTAGGACTGCTTGATAACCGTGCTGCTTTTCACTTGGTTACCCTCTTTGGTTGTGTGTTGGATTTGTCTCTACACTATTCTGAGCCTTGTCATCATTATTGTAGTGAAGCCTTAGTTTAGTGCATCATTGTCATTTAGGTTGTTTGTCCTTGTCAAGGTCTGCTGTTTGTCCATAGTCTAAATGTTGCATTTCACTTGCCTGCCATTAGTCTGAGTTACTCTTCTGCAGGTGCTTCTCCTGCCCAGTGGCTCTTCCGTTTCTTCCAGAACTACAAAGTGCATATCGGTATCTGCTACCCATGGATACAGCACTATTTGCCTTCATAATTTACAAGAAAAATAATCATAATCTGCATGTCTGACTTTCTGCATGATGAATTTGTTTCTTCCTGTATATGTACCTGTTTTTACCCTTCAACTTGCAGCTCTTTGATCACTTGCAACATAAAGGTTTTTTTTTTTTTAGTGATATTCTGCAGTTTCTTTAGTATTTCACAAAATGTAGCCATTTTCATTTTTAGTTCCATTTTCTATTAGTGTTTTTGCTGGAAGAATGTGTTATGGACAAACACACTGCTGTTCTCAACAAATTTTTGAAACATGAGTCTTCTGAAAAATTGTCTTACTTTTGCATTAAAATTTCTCTTTAACCTGTAATAGTGACATCTGCAGTCATTTATCAGCTTTTGCAATTCTTCACACAGGCCTGCGACCTAATCATTAAAATGTGAGCATGTTGATGCACAGACTTTAATGATTTATATGTACATGTTAAAAAATCTGCCTACAATATGTAGTTTAAGATGAGGCGGTTGGAAAATAGTGGTGAATAGCAAGGTATGAAAATAAATGTTTAAAAAATGAAGGCAACAATATTCACAATGGAAACGGGTAATAATGTGAGGAATGGCAGATAAGAAAGATTTTATGATGCAGAATTAGTCATGTCATCATATGTGACGAAGTGTGAGGAGGGGGGCGGAGCAGATTGGTAGAAGATGAGGAAACTATACCTACATTTTTAGTAAGCAGTTATGGGAAATATTGGAAGGCTTTGCAGCCTTACATGGTGCTACAACAAGGGCAAGATATGAAATGTTTACTAGCTTTTTAAATGCTGGTCTGGAGAAATGCAAATAGACTACACTAAAAAAATGAGGCTGCCTAAAAATGGGGTATGGATCGAGTCAAATACTAAAAAAGATTGAGAGGTTGGAATGAAGTTGGTTTGGGAACTGTATGGGGGCATAATGGCAATTAAAGATGCTTCAATAGGCAACCTGAATTGACACAAGGAAAGATAATGGCTAATAGTTTATATCAAGATAAATTCAAACAATGAGTTGCAGAAAAAAGGCCTGCTTTGCTGGCGAAATAACTTGGAAGCAGACAAGGTGAGGTAATGCAGCACATCTCCAACTGTAAATTAAAGACACTGGAAAATACAAAAGAAGACCTTTTTCAGACACTGGATTTGCCATTTCATTACACTACTTATCTTCTAATAATTTCCTTTGGAGATATTCACAAGGAGTGGTAATTGTTGCTAATAATAACAATCAGTTTCGACTGAATTGTGATGTATATAATCACAACAGATGATAGGAAAGTAATTTCCAAGTACATTTTCCCTCATTTTTTAGGACTCAACATGGGTTCTGTATTCTGGTGTGTAGGTCTTCAGCAACCTCAGACCTCATAAAACAAGAAACTGAGAATACCTATAAATGCAAAAGAACATTTGGAACATAAATTATTAGCCACAATGTTCACAAATAATCTGATTATTTAGATTCAAGGAATGACGATTCCTGTTGGCTGCATCACAAGCATTGTAAAAAAGTGTCCACATGGAATACAGACAACAGCTGTTCTATAATAAATGTCAATTTGTTCAATCAGACATTAGGTTGTAAGTATGAGATATACAGCAGCTACTCATATACATGAAGAAGCAGTGTGTGTTTTATTTTTTTAAAGCACGATCTGTTTATGAAAATTTAATGGTACTTAATAATTTACACAGTTTCTAACAGCTGCTCTACCTTTTTAACAAGTAACTTGACTCATTATACATCCCTGAACCCTGAAGGTTCTCCTTCATGATGGGATGTACAGTACATTATGAAGGACTGACTGCATCAATGAAGAAGTAGAAGAAATCAAATAAGAGAAACACATCACAAAACTTCAAATGTTCACAAACATAAGAAACAAAAAGTGAGTGCCAGTGTGAAAAGGATGGAAAATAGTTATAGCATTACACAGATGATTTCTTATCTTCCTGCATCATGTATTCCACTTTATTCCCCAGTACGATCTTTGTGGCTCTAATTGCAATGTTCACTCAACTCTAAGCAGCTTTAACTACAGTATTATGTTTTTCAAGCAGAAATTTTTCTCTGTCACACAAGGCAGGCATTTATCATCCACTTATACCAATTTCCTTCTTCCCACAAACATTTCTCTTGGATGACTCAGTAAGAATACAATTTACGGGACCAATAAGAAGAAAATTTTTGAACAATTAAAAGACAGATTACCTTATGCACCATCAGTAAGAAATGATCTATTAGTTTGATGTGCTGTTCTAGTTGATGAGTTGAATCAATGAAGTAATGTTTTACATTTGTTTGTATGCTGTACACAAAAAATTTACTCTACTTCATCTGCAGAATAAGTTTTTTTATGTGGCTTTTTTCAGACAGTCATATTATCTGTGTTTCATTTGAAGAGATAATTTTGAACACTTTATCACAACAAAAGTCTTTGGTGAACCATGTAAAAGACTGCCAGAAGTTTATGAAATATCTGACACTAAATCAAGAAAGTGACAATGTGGCATTGCAAGATCAACTACTAAAAGCTTATGAAATATCTGACACTAAAAAAATAGCAAAATGAATAATATGATCAATTTTTGCAAAATAATTTAATGGGGTAGATAGAAAATCTACTCATTAAGCGGAAGTAGAATACACACATAAAGAAAGGTTGTAATTAGGCAAGCTTTTGGAGCCAGCACCTCCTTCCTTAAGTCAGAAAGGTTGAAGGATGGAAGAGGGCTGGAGGAAAAGAACCAGAGAGGTCTAGGAAAAAAGTAAATGCGAAAACAAATTTGTCAGTAATTTCTGGATAAGAACTGAAACAAATTTGTGCAGCACTTTCTGACTGTTACATAGGTTTACCATTTCACTTCAGGAGTGAAACAGCAACACAAACTGTGAATGAATGACAATGGCCCTGCACCAATGAAAGAGAAGTCTGTTTAAACTGTTGGAAATATTACAGTCAGTTGCAGATGCTGGAGGGGAGGGTGGGGGGTGCTGATGGAAACTAACCAAACCTTCTGACTGAGACAAAAGTCATCTTCCGTCAGAACTATGCACGTGCTCACAAAGAGGCCCTTCAGAAATGGGAAAACTGAGGAGCAGATTTAGCACAGAATGAAATTTTCACTCAGCAGCAAAGTATGCACTTATATGAAACTTCCTGGAAGATTAAAACTGTTTTGGTTGGCAGGAGAGCCAACGCCGTGTTACTACAAGGAAGCCGACAGGCACACGTTTTAGCTCACGCAGGCAACCGTGAGGTCTGGAACAGGACAAGGAAATTAGAATTTAGAAAACCGGATGCAGCTGGTGGAATACTTAACTTTAATCCATTAATGAAGAACGTCGGTCTTGACGGTACATGAATCAATATCAATAGTAACTGATAATGGCGCCTTGCTAGGTCGTAGCAAATGACGTAGCTGAAGGCTATGCTAAACTATCGTCTCGGCAAATGAGAGTGTATTTTGTCAGTGAACCATCGCTAGCAAAGTTGATTGTACAACTGGGGGGAGTGCTAGGAAGTCTCTCTAGACCTGCCATGTGGCGGCGCACGGTCTGCAATCACTGATAGTGGCGACACGCGGGTCCGACGTATACTAACGGACCGCGGCCGATTTAAAAGGCTACCAACTAGCAAGTGTGGTGTCTGGCGGTGACACCACAAAAACTGTGTGTCAGACCGAGACTCGAACTCAGGACCTATGCGTCCCGCGGGCAAGTGCTCTGGCAACTGAGCTACCAATGCATGACTCAGGACCCGTTCTAACAGCTTTACTTTTGCCAGTACCTCGTCTCCTACCTTCCAAACTTCAAAGAAGCTCTTCTGCAAAACTTGCAGAACTAGCACTCCTGGAAGAAAGGATATTGTGGAGACATGTCTTTGCCACACCCTGGGGGATGTTTCCAGAATGAAATTTTCAGTCTGTATTGGAGTGTACACTCATATGAAACTTCCTGGCAGTAACTGTGTGTTGGACTGAGACTCAAACTCAGGACTTTTGCCTCACACAGGCAAGTGCTACAAAGGCAAAGATCCAGAGTTCAAGTCTCAGTCTGGCATAGAGTATTAATCTGCCAGGAAGTTTCAGATTTAGCACACTTTGATATCCACCTATTTCTATTATAAAGGGGTACCTGACTGGAAAAGTCTCGAATTCAATGTGGATATTATGTAGTTGTAAATGAGTATTTTGCAGACCTTCGAGAATTGCATTTTCATTGTGGAGGAAACTGTGTACAGAGTGCACTGGCCTGAAAGAGGGATATATTGGAGCAACAAGCCAATTTTAAATTTTAAAACACAGTTCTCATTGCTATGACAAGAACTTTTCACACTGCCTTTGTACTGTTTATATTCAATTAGGATCTCCAACAGAGAACTGGTAATACTTTGAAGTACCTGTTCAACAGTCAAATATTTCTTCCCTTAACAGCTCTTTGCAAGCTTTCTATTTAATTTTGTCTGTATTCAGAGCAGAGCAGAGCAGAGCAGACTGCCATATGTATGTTCTCCCTTTCTCTCTCTCTTTCAGTTTCCCAAGACCTGATACACATTGACTTACATTTTGTGTTACATAAATGCTTTCATGAGTTTATTGCAAGTTTTATTATTCTTAGTATGTCGTTTTATGGTAGCTTTAAAAAGCAGTAATGTGTTAGATGGACAGAACATTATGTCATATGTTGTTAAACTACCAAACTACAGTTTAGAATCCAATTTTTTGTTCTCAAGTAATGTATTTTCATAACGTTTGTAATAGCATAACAGATCTCGAATGAAGCAGCTCTAGGGTCTTTATAGTTACTAAACTTAATTAAAATATAAATACTTAGTGGCAGCAGATTTTGTAGAAATGCCAATAGTACAGCAATCTGACTAAGATATGCAGGGAACTGTTAGCAAAAATATGTCCAAATGCTGTACAAATGAAAGCTAGAAGTGCACTTTAAACAGAAGCCTATTGCACTCAGGTTACATTGGAATTAATCATAATTACATCATGCCTAGGAAGAGTGTCTTCAGTGTGCTCAAAGCTGCAGGTTGATCTGTGCTTTGGGATGACAGTCTAGTTTCCTAGCAGAAACCTACAGCTAACCTCACACATGGTTTTGTGGACTATCAACTATATAGACTCAGCAAGCAACAACACTAGTCTGTGAGAAACCATGACAAAAGGGATATATCGTCAGAAAGATTGTGCAAGCATTATGCTAAGTAATCATTAAATGGAAGAGCTTACCTTAAAATCCTAGCAAGAAAATTTACAAGTTTTTACAGCTTTTGAACAATGTTTTCAGTGGGTGAAGTACTGATGCCAAAGTTAAATTAATTCGTGTCTGAAACTGATGAGAGAGTTGTCTGCTATGTTCACGTGTTTATGTTAAATTATTTAATGCTAATAAAGTAATAAAGGAAAAAGCCATTCCTGAGCATGCAAAGAAAATAATGAAATGTGAGTTCTTTTCAATAAATACCTCATCATGGTTCTGGAAAGATACAAAGAAAAGGTAAAAGACTCATTACACTGACAGAGAGAAAGAAGTTAGAATAAAACAAAGTTGCAGACACATCAAGAGATATAGGTAGGTTTTTACTGTGACACACAGATGAGAAATAAAAGTGAACCACATTATATGAGTCAAGCAGTAAAATAGAAAAAGAACAGAGGATCATTCATTACAAGGACACTTAACTGAACATGTGTCAAACAAAATACGTTAAGACCAAAATGTTGTCCATAAAACAATCAATTGGAAAACATATTACTAACTGCAAATATAAAATGTATTTAGAGCCCAGCCAGAGAACTAGACTGAAAATGATAAATAATCAAGCCCAAACTCAGAACTACATTATTTTCTTTCCTGTGGTCTGCAGTTTCATCTTACAGATATTGGCCAATTCTTGTTTCCACTTAACTGAGTTATTGCTCAAGGCATACACAGATAACAAAATTGGCCAATTTATTTTATATAATCTCAGCAGTATAATAGTAAAAAAGAATTTTTTCTTTGGCAGTGCAATTATTCTGTCTCCAGGCAGCAGAATAAGGAAACACCCCCCCCCCCCCCCCCCCGCCCTCCGTCGCACCCCGCCGCTCTCTCTCTCTCACACACACACACACACAAGTTAACCCACTGAACAATTAAAATACACGAAACATGCATTTATTTCAATAACAGAATATTCTATATGGAAACAAGCAACTCATTTTGTTGCCTAAGGGTGGGCAGAAACATGTTGCTTAACATTAAGAATGTTCAAATACATACATGAACACATACTCCTGGTAATGTTGTGCTGTTGGGGCAAGTTGACATCTATACTGACAATGGCAGGATAGGTTTGGAAGAACAATGTTGTGGAAGAAGGCATAGAGCCGGGGTAGGAAGATGAAACAGGTCAGCATGTAGGAATGCCGGGATGACTCTCAGATGTGAATGGTGGCACAGGCGTGGTCATGCATGGAGGGGGGCCCAAGTAGGAAAAATAACCACAAAAATGTAAATGGAAGGATGGGATGTCTGGCATGGTGGATTTTGCTCCTTTATTAGTACACTGTAACAGCAAACATTCCAGTTTTGAAAAGTTCTCCAAAGTGAGTAGAAGTACATTTAAACAGGTTAAACCCCAGAGTGAACCTAGAACTGAAGCCTGCAAGAGTCAGTACGTACAGTCTACCTCGCCTTGTCTTGATCACAGAATAAACCAAAAGAATAAGTTTTCTTGTGTAACTCTGAAAGAGCATAACGTGTGAGCTCATTTATGGCTTTCTCCATTGAGAATTCTTTGCAAAAGCCAAACTGAGATGCACTGGTACTACATATTTGAGTCTGCCAGAAAATGTCCTGACTAATTTTACAAATGGCTCAAGGACACACTTACCATGTCAGCATAAGATTTTAATCCTCAAATTTACAAATGGCTCAAGGACACACTTACCAAGTCAGCATAAGATTTTAATCCTCAATTACAAACACCAACATAGCCAAACTAGTGTCCACTTCTTAATTCATATTGGTTTTAATACTGCCTTAATGGTTGTATTGTTTAACTGGTGTCTCTCTGCAGTGTAAAAGGTGTCTGACAGAGAAAATTTAACGTATTGGTTGTTTATTACTAGAGACAACGTCTGGCAACACTGTGCAGAAATAAAAATTTAATTTGGTGATCAATGGCTTCAATGTGTCGTCACTGTTGCCACAGCTACCATCTGGAGTTTAGTTACGTTTTCCAATTTGTTACCTACTAATTATTCAATAGGTGTTCTACTGCAATCATATTTTTCTTCCTTTTATTCTCTTTAGCAGCTCAACACACAATGGTAATTGGTCTAACAGGTGTCCATCAGAATTAGACAACACAACACAACACAACACAACACAACACAACACAACACACACACACACACACACAAATGCAACTTGCACATAAATGACCACAGTCTCTGGCTGATAAGGCCCTGCGGCCAGAGACTATGGCCATGTGTGCGAGAGCTGTGTGTGTGTGTGTGTGTGTGTGTGTGTGTGTGGGCGCGCGCGCGTGAGAATTCTGATGAAGGCCTGCTTGCCCGAAAGCTTTTGTTTTACAATGTTTTTATTGTATCTATCTGCAAATCAGCATCTCTGCTATATGGTGAACAGAAACTCTCCTTTTCATAATACTGTCATTATTCCATCCTGGATTTCCATTGTAACTGGTGTTACACAACTCATGAAATAAAGTTTCTATATGATGATTGGTCTTACTGATCACTCTGATTTATTCAGACCTATATTGGCTAGGTTTGTGTGAACAATGCTTCCCAGAATGGTGTGGCTACATTACAGATGTAAACAAAACTGCTAATTGGGTACCCTATGCCGAACTGTCACCTTTCTTTTAAAGACTTTCCTTGCATTTACTTCCCTTTCAGAATTTTAGATGCTAGAATACAGTCCATCTTCACCTCCAGCTATTTTTCATGGTCACAGTGCTAGATTATGATTTCACATTTAAATGTCTTGCTCTGTAAATGTAAGGCACATATTTGGGTATTGCTGGGGCTAGGCTTCAGACATTTAGCTTTACATTGAGTACATGGTTCTCTAAACGATTTATCTAGTCTTTTTATCTTCTTCAAAACTCCTTCCTTTGGCAATGGTAGTGCTGCCAGTTTACATAAATCTTCTTTCTTGTATCTATTTTGGCTGTGGCTTGGTAAAAATGTTTTGCAAAATGGATAAAAAAGAAATCCCTGAGGCAGAACATCATTTTGGATTGTATGACAATTCTTTTTATCTTCTAATTTATACATATGATTATTCACCTCCTGTCTCCTCTCCCTTTTTTCTGTTTTTCCCATTTTTTCCTTAGACTAGCACTTTCACCAATCACACGACAATGGCAGCAACATATGTTTGTGTGTTTATATCTTCCTGTTCTAAAGAATAGCACCAGTAAAAGACATGGTCATACAATCAACTCTTACTCTTTTTGTGGCTTCATACCACACAGCATCAGGTCTGAAACAGGAGTGCAGGATTGCCATCTCAATTATAAGACACATATGTGTGTATTTTTGTAAGTTCCGTATTAAAATTCTCCTCTTCTTCACTGTATGCTGAGCATAAGTTAATTCAGGAACCCTCCCCTGTGGTAATATAGTAGACCTGCACTCTTAATACAAGTCTGTACAGAGATATCATTCTACTACCGGATGGTTTGTAGAACTCCTACTAATTTCATCTCTTCTGGTTACAATTCTTCAGTTGTGTCAGAATCAAAAGCAGAAATGTATTCACAAAATGTTTATTGCCATTTGAACTGTTTATTCTTTCCAGATGCTTCACAGTCTCACTCGCTGTTGTTGCTTTCTCAAAGATTACGTAGGTCATCGTCAAGATCAAAAATGAAAAACTCCAGATATCACATATTTGCATTTCTGTTCTTAGTGTATGTATGATGAAACTACATGGTAAAAGCTTCCTGCTGATCATTAATCGTTTTGCATGGGATTTTTGTTGTTTTCAGTTTTTGAAGTAAAATATCAAATTAGAACATGGTTTACAGGATTATTTATCAATCAAGAGTGGTGTCACTGAATGTTACACATTTTCTGGAGGAAATTCTTCCACATATCTTCAACTTTAGCAGAAGTTTGAATTTTTGGACTTTCTCCCCAAATGTATTTCTGATTGCTACTTCACTGTGAAATCTTTTTTAAAGCAAAAATTATAATATGGATACAAGATTGAGACAAGACAGGAGTATGAATGGTTTGTAATAGTGGAATGGCATGTAATAAGACACTTGTGATGGGGAAAGCGCAAGAGACAAGTGCTGTGGTAAATATACAAGCAACACGAGTTTGAAAGGCTGATGTGATCTCATGTGCCAGTGACAGTGAAGGTGGGAGTGAATATGCCTTGGAAATTTTACTGAATTGTGCTCGAAGTGTTTATGTGATTTACAGGTACCAGCAATTGCAAATATGTGAGTGGATGCTCTATAGTTAATGTACAAGCTGTAAGTGTATGCAAGAAATATGACAGATGAAGGAGAACGAGTGCACATTGTGTAGCTTTTGCACAGTGGTTCTAGCAATGTGAAGCAACGTTAAAGAGTATTAAAATTTTATTGGGTGACTAATTTGTAGTGTCTGTGAAATTTTCTACAGTGAGGCAGTGTATTTCTCAGCATTCACTCTTTCGTCGTTTTTCACGAATGATATCAACAATACACCATTAAGCCATCATTATGTTCCTTTGGTAGGGGATCACTGTTAGCACATGACAATATAATATCAGTTATTTATCACCATTCATTACCCTGTCTTAGAAATAAAATATCCTGTCCCTTGGAAGCATAGAAAGGCATGCTTTGAGAAAATGCACCATAAGTTGCTCAGTAAGCTCAACATGCTTCAAATAATGAAAATCAAATGTTGTGTGCTATGACCTTGAAGAACAGTGTATGTCAGATACAGTAACTTCTCATGATTTATTACTGTAACTGTATCATAGTGCATTTCCATGTGATTCCTTTCAGCAGTCATATACAATCACATCAAAAATTTCTTGAACGATACTTTACTTACTGTGTCATTTCCATGTAGTCTGCTGAGGTTTCTGGCTGCTTTGTAGTCATGTTTAACCTAGTACAAAAAAGTAGACATTTTTGGCTTATGTCCGTGATGTGTGTGTATGATCACATGGTATGCTAGCACCTACTGACTCCTTATATGTAGGGAAATGGCCCTGTTACTTTCCAATGCAACCACATTATTGGAAAATATCCAGCTTATGCCATTTACAAATCATACATTTCATGGGCAGTGACCTGATGTCAAAAAGTTTATCTTTATAGACTGTACTGTCATTCCTTTTAACAGGAAAAACAGAAGCAACACTTTTTATGTTAATATCAGAGTTGTGATATGTCATGTACATGGAAATGTAACACTTCATAATCAAGCACAAAATTTTAGATTTATTACGACATATTGTACAGAAAACATAAATAATAAAACAAATTGACTTTTATATTGGGTTAACTGAATTTGTCATTGGTGATTGACAGATCGTGGCAATAATATCAAATAGGAAACACTTTTCTAATGTTCTGCAAAAATGGTATTTATTTGACCACAAACCCATAGGTCACAACTGGATATCACAACCACATTAAATGACATGTGACTTAAAAAGATGAGATACAGACTATTTACAACAGAAAGTATTACTTTTTTATGTTATGCAGAAACAGTCATGTTTAAGAAAGCACTACAAATAATTTTTTTTGTTATGTGAACATTATGTGTAACAAAAGATGAAAAAATTGAATTAACTGTTATATTTAAACATATGTGTAATTAAACTTAGTTTAACAGAGAGGAAAAAGGAAATCGTGTTTCATCACTTACAACTAAGCTGGCATTCTGTGTAGTATGTTTTTTATTCCAAGTGTCTCCAGTAGGATCATATTTTCTTAACAAAATGTAAAAGATACAATAATCCATTAAAAAAACTGTTATAAAAGTGTGGGCTTCCATGAGCAGTGAGTTAAAAAATGTTATTTTTAATATGCTACTCACCATATGGCGGAGATGCTGAGTCGCAATAGGCACAACAAAAAGATTCACACAATTATAGCTTTCGGCCATTAAGGCCTTTGTCAGCAGTAGACACACATACTCACATGCACATACACATACACAAACTCATGCAAACGCAACTTGCACACATGTCTGCAGTCTCAGAGCTGAAACCACACTGTGAGCAGCAGCACCAGTGCATGATGGGAGTTGCGACTGGGTCGGGGTAAGGAGGAGGCTGGGGCAGGGAGTGGGAGGGACAGTATGGTGGGAGTGGTGGACAGTGAAGTGTTGCAGTTTAGATGGAGGGCAGGAGAGAAGGTGCAGAGGGGGCAGGAGGCAAGTAGCAGAAAGGATAGAAATAAAAAGAAATTAAAAGACTGGGTGTGGCAGTGAAATGACAGCTGTGTAGTGCTGGAATGGGAACGGGAGGGGGCTGGATGGGTGAGGACAGTGACTAACGAAGGTTGAGGCCAGGAGGGTTACGGGAACATAGATTGTTGGTTGTCATGTCTGCATAGAATGCAGAACAGTGGTTGCAGCTTAGCTTGTCAATCACATGACTGGTTTCACAGGTAGCCTTTGATGGGATAGGTGATGTTAGTGACCGGAATGGAGTAGGTGGTGGTAGGAGGATGTATGGGACAGGTCTTGCATCTAGGTATATTACAGAGGTATGAGCCATGAGGTAAGGGATTGGGAGCAGGGGTTGTGTAAGGATGGATGAGTATATAGTGAGGTTCGGTGGACAATGAAATACCACGGTAGGAGGGATGGGAAGGATAGTGGGCAGGACATTTCTCATTTCAGGGCACGACAAGAGGTAATCGAAACCCTGGCGGAGAATGTAATTCAGTTGCTATAGTCCAGGATGGTACTGAGTTACGAGGGGAATGCTCCTCTGTGACTGGACTGTGGGACTTTGGGAGGTGGTTGGAGACTGGAAAGATAAGGCACAGGAGATTTGTTTTTGTACAAGGTTGGGAGATAATTAGGGTTCGTGAAGACTTCAGTGAGATCCTCGGTATATTTCAAGAGGGATATATTTCAAGATGCGACGACCATGCGTGGCTAGGCTGTACGGAAAGGACTTCTTGGTATGGAATGGGTGGCAGTTGTCGAAGTGTAGGTATTGCTGGTGGTTAGTAGGTTTGATATGGACGGAGGTACTAATGTAGCCATCTCTGAGGTGAAGGTCAACACCTAGGAAGGTGGCTTGTTGGGTTGAGTAGGACCAGGTGAAGCAAATGGGGGAGAAGTCGTTGAGGTTATGGAGGAATGTGAATAAGGTGTCCTCACCTTCAATCCAGATAGCAAAGATGTCATCAATGAATCTGAACCAGGTGAGGGGTTTAGGATTCTGGGTTTTATAGAAAGGATTCTTCTAGATAGACCATGAATAGGTTAGCATAGGATGGTGTCATGCAGTGCCCATAGCTGTACTGCAGATTTGTTTGTAGGTAATGCCTTCAAAGGAGAAGTAATTGTGGGTGAGGATATAGTTGGTCATGGAGACTAGGAAGGAGGTTGTTGGTTTGAAATCCATAGGGCATCTGGAAAGGTAGTGTTCGATAGCAGTATGGCCATGGGCATTAGGAATGTTAGTGTACAGGGAGGTGGCATCAATAGTGATGAGCAGGGCTCCGTGTGGTAAAGGAACAGGAACTGTGGAGAGTTGGTCGAGGGAATGGTTGGTATCTTTCTTTTTGTTGTGCCTATCACGACTCAGCATCTCCGCTACATGGTGAGTAGCAACTTTCCTTCTCTGGTATTGTTACATTCCATCCTGGATTTTCCATGGTTTGATTTTATTTTTAATAAGAAGTTAAATGTGAAAATTTATGCATAACATAAAAAATTGATGCCTTCTTTCATAAACACACTGTATCTGTATGATACACGTCATTTTATCTGTGGTTGCAACATTCAGTTCCCACCTAATGATAACTTGAGAAGTCAAAAGCCAGTTCACAATCATACAAACATTATTTTGCAGAACATCAGGAAAATGTACCTATTTAATAACTTTATATATGTATATGTTAGGGATGTGTGTAAAGACTGATTACCATTGTTGAAGCAGGAGAAGGTAGGCTACAGCCTACAATAATGAAAAATAATATAAGTAATGTAATGAGTTTATGAAATAGACTAAATGAGGTGGCACAGTCATAACACTCGACTTACATTCAGGAGATCGATGGTTCAAATTCTTGTTCACTTAACCAGATTTAGGTTTTCAATTATTTCCGTTCATCGCTTGACACAAATACCAGTCTTGTTCCTCTGAAAAGGGGTATGTGCTCCATCTATTATGACATTGTTGGTGGGACACTACATTCTAATTTTACTTTCTTCTTTTCAATGAAATGCACAGAACATGAGGAAAGGAAACCCTTCACCTGCAGATGAATGATGCAGGTATCAGGTCCAATATATACTTAATACTGCAATCTTACAGCTTGTGTGGGTGGTACAAAGCCATTAAGTCTTGAGAAACTGTGTGTGCTGAAGATTATATTGGATGATCTGCTGGCAGAAACAATCAATAGTGTAATTTACACTTGTGTGATCACAGGATTTATCAGGTTTTCTCACTAGACTGCCGCACTGTTATCCTAGGACCAAAACCGGTAAGACCAATGATCAGGTACACACAAACTATGATATCAAGAGCTTTGTAAAACTATCCAACATGGATATCCATATTTATAGTTTCTTAACACTAATGCGTCCCTACCATCCACTCACACTGATGCAGCTGCAATGTGAAAATTGGAAAGAAGACATTCTTACACTAACAGTAGATATAGAACTCCAAAACCAATCTCCTTCACAAGGAATCTGTTGCTGTAGAGAAGATTAAGCTTTAGTTTAAGAATAGCTCATTAAATCACTATGAACATGAAACTAATTAACTGTCACACATCTTGTAATGCAATCATAACAACATTCATCTGCATGTTATTGGCTGCCTTTCCTCATTTCTTGTTTGTTGTTGCCATCTTGGAATTTTCATTGTCATGCTATTCTTTGCAAACTCACAAAAAATTGTTGCTGATACTGTTAGGAGGAAGGAAATGGACAGAAATGAGCAAATGTAGGCAAAAGTCTTTCAGAGTACAATATAAAGACATTTATCATATGACTACAAACGCAAGGAGAACTTATATATATATATATATATATATATATATATATATATATATATATATATATATATATATATATATATATATATATATAACAGAGGGAAACATTCCACGTGGAAAAAATATATCTAAAAAGAAAGATGATGAGACTTACCAAACAAAAGCGCTGGCAGGTCGATAGACACACAAACAAACACAAATATACACACAAAATTCAAGCTTTCGCAACAAACTGTTGCCTCATCAGGAAAGAGGGAAGGAGAGGGAAAGACGAAAGGATGTGGGTTTTAAGGGAGAGGGTAAGGAGTCATTCCAATCCCGGGAGCGGACATATTTAAAGACCAAATGTCTGCTTGTGCCTGTATGTGTGGATGGATATGTGTGTGTGTGCGAGTGTATACCTGTCCTTTTTTCCCCCTAAGGTAAGTCTTTCCGCTCCCGGGATTGGAATGACTCCTTACCCTCTCCCTTAAAACCCACATCCTTTCGTCTTTCCCTCTCCTTCCCTCTTTCCTGATGAGGCAACAGTTTGTTGCGAAAGCTTGAATTTTGTGTGTATATTTGTGTTTGTTTGTGTGTCTATCGACCTGCCAGCGCTTTTGTTTGGTAAGTCTCATCATCTTTCTTTATATATATATATATATATATATATATATATATATAGCAAAGAGATTGTACTGATAACGAAATTTCATTGTTACGCAACAATCTAAGAAAACTGTTAACTCAATACAAGAATGTATTTCCTTATACTATTTTTTAAAGTAATCATTATGTTTATTTTGTTCAAATGGGTGAAGAGAAAAAACAGCACAGTCTGACATTCTTTGTTTTGAACAAACTGCCATAAACAGAAATTAAAGCAAACTTGGTGAAGTTTTATAAGGAGTAAACTTTTTCATTTTCAACAGTTGTCAAGTAGGTTGCTGAATTCCAAATTTCTCTTGAACATAACACATGTAAATGGCATTCTAAAATAGCAACCATAGATGAAAATGTTGTGACTCGCCGATCTTTCAAAGTGCCGCCGCACAGTTATGCACGTCCCCTACATGCGGCGCTGTCTGCGGGCCATGCAGCAGCAGCGCCACCTAAGCGGCCAGCCAGCCAGCGGCCGCTAGACTTGGACTCAGTTATGATTTGACTGTTAAAGTGTATACACGTCTTACTCTGTTTACTTGATCAGTGACTTTCATGGTTCAAATGGCTCTGAGCACTATGGGACTCAACTGCTGAGGTCATTAGTCCCCTAGAACTTAGAACTAGTTAAACCTAACTAACCTAAGGACATCACAAACATCCATGCCCGAGGCAGGATTCGAACATGCGACCGTAGCGGTCTGGCGGTTCCAGACTGCAGCGCCTTTAACCGCACGGCCACAGTGACTTTCATGTATTGCATCTTCCTTGAAATATATTTGTTCCACTTGAAGTTATTACAATTGGCGACAAGGTAGTGATTTTTCTTTTCCATTGTTCACCCACATGTTTCCATGGCTACTTTAGAGCAACTATTGCAAGGTCTCATAGAACAGCAAACATTTCTCGCAAATGTGATTCGTGATTTTGTCGCGGCATCAAATGCGGGATGTCTCTCATCGTTGTCTCTACCTACTTTTCCTCCTTACGACAAGACGACGGAAGACTGGTCTGATTACGAAAAACGTCTTCGGCAGCACTTCTTGGCATTTCATGTTGCGGATGAACAAACATGTAAGTCTCTGTTCCTTTCCTGGATTTCACCTCAATTGTATCGGTTGTTGTCGCAATTGGCACCTTTGAAAGATCCTGCGTCTTTGTCCTTTGCTGAAATGTGCTCACTTCTGTCCGTCTATTTTCAAAACAAACGCATGTGATAGCCTCTCGCGTTGCCTTTTACCGTTGTCAAAAACAACCAAATCAAACCTATCGTGCTTGGGCTGCTGAACTCCATGGCCTCAGTAGAAAGTGTCAATTTGTTACTGAAGTTCACAAAGAATCCTATGCCGATTCCATGGTACAGGATGCTATTATCCGATCGGCGCCCGACAAAGAAGTTAGGCAATGTGCCCTTCAGTTGGCAAATCCGACTCTAGATGAAGTCCTATCCATTGCTCAGTCTTTTGAAATTTCTCGCGCCACTGGAGCGCAAATACAGGCATGGGGTGGCGTCAGGGAAATACAACTTCTGTGTGATGTTGACGAAGTGTGTGGCGTGTCCCCGCCGGCCGACGTGGCCGCAGTATGCTCCCAAGCACAGCCTCGGCCTAACCGTAAACAAACCTCTAAGAAACTGCAGCAAAACACATGGCAACTTCCTTCATGTCCGCGGTGTTTTACAAACATTCACAAGAAGATTGTCCACAACGTTGGGGCGTGTGTCACAAATGCATAAAAAAGGGTCATTTGTCATCCGTTTACAAATCCGACTGCATACATGATGTTCATGAACATGACGCTGACGCTGATTCTGTGTTGTCTGTCAATTGTACTTCTTCCCTTTCAGGGAAGTTATTCCTCACTCTCCAAATACTTGGTCGAGATGTTCGCATGCAGGTGGATACTGGTTCTGCTGCCACTATCATCAATTCCCAGATGTATCTTCAGTTGGGTTCTCCAATCCTGTCACCTCTCACTAGGCAATTACGGACTTACAATAAACAGAAGATGTCTCTCTTGGGACAATTGGATGCTGAGGTATCTTACAAATCTGTTGTTCGCACTGTTCCCATATTTGTGGTCAACCATTGAAACGCACAGAATCTTTTTGGTTTCGATGCCTTTCACGTTTTTGGGTTCTCCATAGATGACTCTGTCAATATCGTCTCTGATGCTATTCCTTATGCTCAATTGGATTCCTTGTCGACGACATTTTCGTCCCTTTTTTCTCCTGGGTTAGGCCATGCAAACGACTTTGAAGCTCATATCACACAAACCCACTGCTCGGCCTAAGTTTTTTCGGGCTCGGCCCATTCCTGTGGCCCTTCGTCATAAGGTCAAACGGGAGCTGGATCGTCTCACTGCTTCAGGGGTCTTGCTTCCTGTCACTTTCAGTGAGTGGTCCTCTCCTGTCGTCGTTGCTAAGCCAAATGGTGATACTCGTCTCTGTGGCGCTTTCAAAGCAACTGCAAATGCTCAATGCCTTATCAACACTTACCCTATGCCTCGACCTGAAGAATTGCTCACTAAACTTGCTGGAGGCCAGTATTTTTCTAAACTTGACCTGTCAGAAGCTTATCATCAACTTCCTCTCGAAGCTGCTTGTCGGCAGTTTCTGGTCCTTAACACGCCTTTTGGCCTCTATCAATACCAACAATTGCCATTCGGGGCTACCAGTGTCCCTGCTCTCTTTCAGCGATTCTTGGAACAATTATTGCTCACTGTCCCTGGGTGTGTAAATTACCAGGATGGCATTGTTGTCACTAGCTCCACCACTGACGAACATCTTCAAACTCTCCGCACACTTTTTCATGTCTTACAGACTGCCGGTCTTAAGCGTAATCTCCAGAAATCAAAATTTTTTCAGGCATCTATCACGTACTTGGGGTTTCAACTCTCTCGGGATGGTATTCGGCCGCTTCAGCAAACTGTCTCTGCGATTGATGCCCTTCTTCGTGCTACATCTGTTAAGGAACTGCAGGTCTTCTTGGGGAACATAGCATACTATCACAAATTTTTACCGTCTGCTGCTTCAGTGGCTCAGCCGTTGCATCACCTGTTGCATAAAAACGTGCCTTTTCACTGGTCCGCGTCATGCGATGCGGCTTTCCAGAAATTGAAGACTATGCTGAAACAGGCCCCGTGCCTGGGTACTTATCAACCTGGCCAACATCTTGTTCTTGCCACGGACGCCTCTCAATACGGTTCTGAACAACCCATTGCTTATGCCTCCAAAACACTCACGGATGCCCAACAAAAGTATTCTCAAATTGAAAAAGAAGCTTTGGCCATTATTTATGCTCTTCATAAGTTTGGTGTTTTTCTCTATGGATTCAAATTTCATCTTGTTACGGATCACAAACCACTTGTTTCCTTGTTCCATCCATCAAACTCACTTCCCGACAAGGCTGCACACAGCCTCCAGCATTGGGCTCTTTACTTGTCTTGTTTCAATTATGAGATTCATTTCCAGCCGACGGGTCAACATGCTATTGCTGATGCACTGTCTCGCCTTCCCACGGGTCCTGATCTGGCATTCGATAGGGACGAACTTTTGTGTTTCCACCTGGATGTTGCCGAGCTGCGGGTTGTGGATGGGTTCCCCATCACCGGGGACCGGCTGGCGGCTGCTACAGGTTCTGACCCTATCCTCTCCTGGGTTTTCTGCTGTATTCAGAAGGGTTGGCCAGATCGTCCGTCCACTAAGACTTCTTATCTGTTGCGGAACTACTACGCTTTGCGTTACTGCCTCACGGCTAGGGATGGTGTTATCCTACTTTCCACTGACAATGCTTTGGCGCATATTGTGGTACCTGCGTCTTTGCATGCTTCGGTCTTGCGCCTCCTTCACCAAGGGCACTTGGGTGTGTCTCACACAAAATCTGTGGTGCACTGTAATGTGTACTGGCCCAGCATCAACTCTGAAATCGCACACATGGTCACTGCCTGCGGCCCTTGTGCGTCACAGGCCGCCGCCCCGAAGTCATCTTTGTCACTGTGGCCTTCGCCTGAGAAGCCCTGGGAGAGTATTCATGCTGACTTCGCGGGACCTTTTTTAGGTACTTATTGGCTCCTCGTAATTGACGCTTCTCTAACTTTCCTTTCATTGTCCGTTGCACGTCGCCTACCACCGTGGCAACCACCAATGCTCTAGCTCGCATTTGCTCTTTGGAAGGCCTTCCCTCTACTCTTGTTACCGATAATGGTCCATAATTTGCCTCTTCCGATTTTGCAGATTTTTGTGCCCGTCATGGCGTCAGGCATGTCACGGCTCCTCCGTTCCATCCACAGTCAAACGGTGAGGCTGAATGACTGGTCCGCACATTTAAGGCTCAGATGAGGAAACTCCTGACTTTTTCTGCTGATGATGCGCTTCTCCAATTTCTGGCTTCTAACCGTTTCACCCCCATGGACGATCACAGCCCGCCTGAGCTCTTACATGGCCGACAGCCCCGCATGCTACTTCATCTTCTGCGGCCTTCTACCTCACGGCCGCGGGTGCCTTCGCTTGGCCGGTTCACCGCCGACGACCTTGTATGGGTACGGGGATATGGCAGGCGGCCAAAATGGAGTCCTGGCCGCATCTTACGACACTGTGGCCAACGCCTGTATGAAATCCAGACGGACACAGGTGTTGCATTGCATCATTCGGACCAGCTTCGGCCTCATGTGCCGGCAACGCCTGTTCCAGATGCCGCTACACCACCTTTGGCTCTACCTGACGCTCAGGATACTGGAATTTCTCATTACTCACAACGCAGTCCTCTCACCATCATATCGGTGCCAGCACAAGAACTGACGCCACCAGGAGACGTGCCCATGCAGGAACCAGATGACCATCATCTGTCGGAGCAATGCTACTCGCCTCCTCCTCCTACGGACATGGACACATCACCCATGTCTCCTGTTATAACAACCGGACTTGCCGCAACGGGCAGAGTGGTGCACGAGGCCCCAGCAGATTTGACCCCTACGTTTCCTGTCATCTCGACCCGTTATCATTGGGGACACTTCCGTCCGTGCGGGAAGCCTCCTCCTCGGGACTTTACGGCCAGTCAAACAACACCTATGGGCGTTAGCAATCTACAGGCCACCTCCATCAAGACCTGTGCAAAAAATTCAAAGAGGGGAAAAGTGTTGTGATTCGCCGATCTTTCAAAGTGCTGCCACGCAGTTATGTGCGTCCTCTACATGCGGCGTTGTCTGCCAGCCATGCAGCAGAAGCGCCACCTAAGCGGCCAGCCAGCCAGCGGCCGCTAGACTTGGACTCAGTTATGATTTGACTGTTAAAGTGTATACACGTCTTACTCTGTTTACTTGATCTGTGACTTTCATGTATTGCATCTTCCTTCAAATATATTTGTTCCACTTGAAGTTATTACAGAAAAGATCAAGAAATTCCATAGTTTAGTACTGAATAATACCAAATGTACATATGGAGATAGATGAGAGAGCATTTTACATGAATAATCAACTATGAGAAAGCTCTCTGGAACTCCTGTTGCATTTCTTAAATGCAGACCAAAAGCAATTGCGAAAACATTTTTGTCAAAAATATTTGCACTGTTTTAAGATGAATCAAACTAATCTTGTGTTCTGGTTTGTTGCTTTTTGCCATGAGTTAGATGCAGACCCATTAGTCTGCACTGCAAACAAAACAGTAATCAAATCAAAGTATGGAAGCTGGTAGCTCTTAATGAAAAAGTCAAAACTGATTTTCCCATCAATATAAAAGTATGCAGAAAAGGACATTTTTTATGGTACCATTTAATATGGTTTCTTCACATTCTGTTCATGGATGGACTAGGGGAAGAATGTTTGCTGGTACGTCTCTGTGTGAGCTGCTGTAAATATAATTTTATATTCAGAATATCTGTGTTGCCAATACTTAGGGGCCGAAGGATATTCAGAGTTCACACATTTAAGCAATAGTCTGATGTGGGCCATGTAAGTGTTTTTAAGTTATCTATTTCATAGACAAATAGCAGTTTCCCTGTTCCTACCAGTAGAATGAAGCCTGCTATTTGCGTTATCTAAATCTGAGTTTATATACCGTATAATTATTCCACTTCATGCTTCTACATATTTTTACTTCCTGGTGTATTAAGACTTCCTGGTGTATGGTGACTCATTTATTATGCAGTAAAAGGCTATTACACACTATTTGTTATTTTGAGAGTAATACAATGTTTCTAAACACGAATAGCTGATAATTCTCACTTCAGACTGATTTTTTGTCACAGCCTCACTACATATTATCACAAGTTTTAAAATTTGAAACTTCCCCGTACATAGCTACATCAGCTTTACAAAGTCAGAGTACAACAAATACTTTTCACTACGTTATTACCATACAACATGAAAAGTAATGGTCTTTTCACACTGCCATGGGACATATTAGATATTATTACATAGAGATCTCCTTTTCCAGAAACAAGTGCTGCATTCTGCTTTTAGTTAGTATTCAATTCAACTGAAAACCTGTATTTTTTTTTTAGTTGAAGTCAGTGCAGTAGAGCTTCAAAAGTGTAGACACAGGGTTTCTAGCATTAAGAGTGCAGTGTGACTTACACATGATCAATGTTTTCAGACTCCACGATTTCTTCCATGGAACAGCTCAGTTTGTTCAAGATAGATCATTATGTTTAAACTTGGACTATGTTCTACAAACCCACTACAAAGAGAGAGAAGTGATATTGAATAATAATCAACTGATCAGTTTACCTGTCCCTTGTTTTTTACATGGGTATGACATGTACCCTTTTCTAATTGGAGACAAAACTGTTCTGTTCAAGGCAAATCTATACACTGTGGCCAAGAGAGGAACTAATTAACTAAAACAAATTATTTAGTACCTAGTGGAGATTCCATCAGATAATGAGGCCTCGTTGAGAACAGAAGGGTTGCACTGGGAAAATGAAAGAATACAGGAAAGTTACATAGCTGCCAGACAGATATAGTCATCTGCCGAATGCCTTTATCTGGTGGTTGCAATGAGTTTGCTTTCTATCTGCAACACATGCTCATTTCTCTGCCTTCTGTGATGATCCAAAGAGAGTTTCATTACATTTGTCATCTATGAGTATAGCATTTGTATCTAGCATATGAGGCTATTGTTTGGTAGGCAGAATTATTACAAAAATGTAATTTAACTGTTTGTAAAATAAACAAATAACCACAGTAAAATTACTTCACATTTTGTGAGAAACAATGTTTGGGGACAAGGTGATCATCCTGAACTTGTGAAATGAAACTTCTCCTTGAACCAAGCACAGCCCTTTGACAACCAGCCGAGGAAGAAGTTGGAAATGATACGCATTGGGCCGTAGAGAAAATATTGCACCAATGAAGTGTTCATCCATGTGACGTGAAGGACAGTCATGAGTATAGTTTATTACTCTACTGAGTTAGTCTAGTCTGATTAACAAATTCTGGTGACAGGTACTGCAATCACTGAATGATAATGTAGGAACACACAGAAAATGCTTCCATTTCAAAGAAAAAGTTGGAAGCTGCTAAGTCTATTTTATTGTGATAATTTGTGGATATTTTAACAATAGGAGAGAAAGAGTAGTCAGAGATACAGTTCAAGGGAAACTTGCTTTAAAATTAATTTTTCACTGTTTTTTGTTTTCTGTTACAGTTGGGCTCACACTCAAATTAAATGGTGATTATTTTCGAACACAACAACAATTTTCGAAAGAATGATAATATCATGTTAGAATGCCATAGAGATATTTTTGTTTATAAGTGGATATCAGTTGTATCAAGTAGGAACATTTTTAAGTGGGTTTAGATTTGTAGAGCACAGGCCACACGGTGGAGCCTGAAATATCAAGTTGTTCAGTATTCTCTTCCGCAGAAAACTGTATCTTTTCTGCAAAAGGAAACAGCAGTGTGAAGCAACGTTTAAAAACAACTTCGAGTGTTTTTAGTCGGAGCATAGAATATTTAAAAAAGACCTCTCAAGTTAAATGGAGTTTTGTGGTTGGAGTGATATAGAATACATGTGTTCCATTAAAGCAGTACCTAGTTCAGAGGTAAATGAGAATACTTTTTGTAAGACTATTAGTGTGTCAGCTCATAATTACTCAAATTTTTGCACCAGAGGAAAATTAATTAATTAAAAGATAAATAAAAAGTTTAAAGTGAGAGCAGTACTCTACAACTTCAACAACCAGAGAAGAAATAGATGCTAATTTTAAATGGAACAATGGTTTAATAAATTTTGAAGATTTTGTGTTATTTAAAATTTGTAACAAGAGTATGATCACTGCAATAATCTTTTATTACAAAAGATAAATGTAACTGGATAGATTAAAAAAACTACTCACCACACGGTGGCAGGAGAACACACACATAAAAAAAGGTTTTATTTATGCAAGCTTTCAGAGCCAGTGGCTCCGTCTTCTGGCAGGAGGGTTGAAGGGGAAGGGAGAGGGGTGAAGAAAAAGGACAGGAGAGGTTTACAAATTTGGGTGGAGTTCAGAAAAGTCACTCAGGAAGGGTTCTGGTGACTTTTCTGAACTCTACCCATTTTCTTTAACCTCTCTGGTCCTTTTCCTTCACTTCTCTTCCTTCCCCTTCAACCCTTCTGTCCGAAGAAGAAGCCACTGGCTCTGAAACCTTACAAAAGTAAAACCCTTTTTTTTATGTGTGTGTTCTCCTGCTGCCACTTGGTGAGTAGCTCTTTTATCTATCCCATTACATATAATGTCAGAAACTGATTTTTTCATTGCTGTCCTCTTACAATAGGACAGTTTTGCGTAGAGCATAAAAGTTACTTTAAATATTATATTTACAATTCCCAACAAAAATAGTGAAGCACACTGGACAGGAAGAGGAGGAGCTTCAGAGGAAGAGAGGGAGAGGGGTAGGGAGAGGGGTAGGGGTAGGTGGAGGGGTAGGGGTAGGTGGAGGGGTAGGGGTAGGTGGAGGGGTAGGGGTAGGTGGAGGGGTAGGGGTAGGTGGAGGGGTAGGTGGAGGGGGAGGGGTAGGTGGAGGTGGAGGGGGAGGGGGAGGTGGAGGGGGAGGGGTAGGTGGAGGTGGAGGGGGAGGTGGAGGGGGAGGTGGAGGGGGAGGTGGAGGGGTAGGTGGAGGGGTAGGTGGAGGGGTAGGGGTAGGTGGAGGTGGAGGGGGAGGGGTAGGTGGAGGGGTAGGGGTAGGGGGAGGTGTAGGGGGAGGTGTAGGGGGAGGTGTAGGGGGAGGGGGAGGGGGAGGTGTAGGGAGAGGGGGAGGTGTAGGGAGAGGGGGAGGTGTAGGGAGAGGGGGAGGTGTAGGGAGAGGGGGAGGTGTAGGGAGAGGGGGAGGGAGAAGGGGGAGGTGTAGGGAGAGGCGTAGGGAGAGGGAGAGGGAGGAGGATAAGAAATGAAACTTGATGGGTTATTACAAATTCGAGCAAATTTTACAAGGAACTTGGCAGTTAAGCCCACTTATCAGTATGATATTGCACTCCTCTGGCCTGGATCATGCACTGATTAAGTTGGGAAGGATGTAATAAAGACAAGGTATTCTCTCTCAAATCTCACAACTGTTATAACCGGTCCTTGATATCCTGGATACTGGCACTGGGTTGGAGCTGACATTCCAACTGGTCCCACACATATTCTATTGGAGATGGATACAGGGATTTTGCTTGCCATGAGAATACATCAACATCATGTAGATAGTTCATAGACACATGTGCTGTGAGGATGAACATTGTTCTGTTGAAAAATGACACCACAATACTGTCATATAAGAGATAACACAAGAGGCGCACAATGTCTGTGGTGTACCATTGTATCTTCAGAACTCCCTCAATCATTACCAGCTGTGACCTGCTCTCATCACCAATGGCTCAAGAGTAAAGCCTTTGCATCTCTTCGAAACATTGGAAGAATGGGACCTCCCTGCCAGATCCCACCATACTCGCTGATGATGATCAACTGAGGTAGTGCAGATCCACAATTATTTGCAGGCTACAACCCAATGCCACTTATCAGCAAGCTGTGCTTCTCTGTCATAACGTCACTCCAAAAGCACCCATTTGTGTTTACAGATGGCTGACGCAGATGTGAAGGGGTTATGATGTTTGTGTATAATATGCCAATCACCCCGTGTAGTGGTCAGAAATGGTTGACTGGAGCCTTGATGATGAGTATGCCTTCCCTCACATTCTGTGCAGTACAATATCAGCCCCTGTCACATCTGAATGCCCCACAAATTCAGATACGACACAATTTCAACAGATGGCCAAATAAAGACCCAAAATGGTTCCTTTCAAACACATCAGGTGCTTATAGAAGTGTGTCATATGAGCATGCAGCATCTCCGTGTCCTCTTATATACCGTACCAGGCCCAGTAACAACACTAACCACGAACAACATTAAAGCACTCTGAGGATAATTCTGTCACAAGGATTGTAACTCTCTATCATTTACATACTTGCTGATGGCATGTATGTACATGAATTTACATTAACATCTGACCATGTCTTCTGGATGCTTCACTTTTTTGCCAGGCAGTGTATTTTTAAATGATATGTCATTTATGAAAAAAATCTGTGTTCCATAATGAACATAGTGCAACAGAGAATCAATCTTGTGTCACTGTCCAGCCATTATTGCTTATCAAATTTTCTTAATTCTGTGTCTAAGACCAGAATAATGATCGAAGTATTACAATTAATATAAAATTATCTAGAGAACATTGAATTTCTTGTTCTTAATAGAAATACAATTTAAAAGTAAAAGAAACAGAGGAATCTCCTTATATGACTTCTACTAAACACAACCAAGTGCTTCTTATATTATGAAATTAACAGAGATTAAATTGAAAGAATCAAACAATATAGGAAAATATAGATTGCTACTTACCTTAAAGACGACATGTTAACTGCAGACAGGCACAATTAAAAAGACACTTACACATTTGCTTTAGGCCACAGTCTTCATCAGAGAAAGAAAGAGAAACACACACCATTCATTCACACAAACAAGCACACCTCATGCACACACGAGTGCCAACTCCAGCAGCTCAGACCTGAATCTGCAACTTGATGTGTCATCTCCACAGTAAGTAGCAATCTAACTTTTCCTACCTAGTTATTAAACTGGAAGAGGTGAACAAAAGGTAATCAATCATGCTGGGGTCAATCATAAAAGAATGAAAAATTATAAAATGAAACCCATCATTTTTGGTTCCATATTTTTACTGAGGTTGTTAGGATGTAAAAAGGAACCCAACACTTCCCACCCTCTTATCTCACCTACAGCAACAAACGTTAAAAATATCATGTTTGCTGGTCAGTTTTCTTGAAATTAATCATTCATTTCTGTAGGCCTTAGTTAAAGTTCTGCTTCAACACTTGGTAGTCTCAGTCTTTTCATCTCGTAGATCCTCCCATATAAGAGTTATTTTGTTTTATTATTTGTGTTTATGTGTTTGCTTATATTATATCTCTATGATAACCATCATCTTTTATATTCTCAAAACAATACACTTCTTCATAAACAATATGGCAACTACCACTCAATAATATAATAATTTATTCTGTCAACATTGCAAAAAACTAAATAATAAACCATTTATGGTGACCTAGAGCTGAGTTGTGAAAGATTTAACAGTAATCACACACTTTTGCTCAGACAATATGAGGATAGTTCAAATGAGAACCTTAAAAATTTAAAAAAATATATATAGAAAATGAAGCAAAAGTTTCAGAAATGTTAACAGCAGTACCCATTGTTTCAGAATGATAGATGGAAGTAAGATACGTTGGAAGTACACCAAGTAGCAAAGACAGTGCAAAGATGAAACTTCCATTGCTGATATACATCAATGAAACAGAAATGTGCTGCACACTTTAAGTAGTGATTGCATAAAAATATCTGAAATCCATTGCAGAATGGGTGTGTCTGCCACTGCAGCAGTAGAACTATGAGTACATCAAGCTTAAAAAACAATGACCATGTCTGTACACCTGACGCTTCATGACAATGCCGCGCTTATAGAACAGTGATGCCATAGTGCAAGACATTGTCAAAGACAATTGGCATTTAACTGTGAAGGAAACAGTTATGCATTTGTGACTCTTAAGAAACCTTTCCACAATATAAGATGAAATACAATGTGTGAATGGTGAGATGAAGGGGGTAAAGTAAAAGACAGATGAGTAATTCACATCTACAGAACTCATTTCAAGTAATGAAAATGAAATGTCATGAAAGACAAGCTTGTGTTGTGAAAAGTGTAGTACAGGCTTGCTACTTATTACCACTGTTATTAACTTGTATATTGAAGGAGTAATGACGCAAGCAATCTTTAAAGAACAATAGAAGTTTATGCGAAATAGTTACCACTGCTAAAATTCATCGAGGATGGAGAAAAGAGGGAAGAACACGTCAGCTCTCAATTGGCATATGGAAACAAAGTTCCTTTCAACAAAAGAATTCTATTAGTATAGAATTGAGAAAGGAGTCCCTGTAACTGTATGTCTGGAGCCCTGCATATAATAAAATAATGCTGAGGAACCTAACATCAGCAAGAAAACTTATGGTGACAGCTCATTCTTTTTCTGATAAAGATGGTAAATTTTTGAACAGATTATGTACGGGGACCAGTGGTGAACAGTGTTATGTACACAGATCTACTTAAAGAGTTCATTCTATCTCTTAACTAGAGCTAAACAACAATGACCTCTGAGTTCAGATAATGGCCTGTGCATGATCACTGGCACCATACTGTCAGTCATCTGTTGATATCATCCAGCATATGAAATCTAACATTCTGTTGTACATCCCCTAGCTGACAGAAATGTTCATATCTACGAGTCACTGTCAAAGGCAATGGAGCCAAACATTATTGACTGATGAAGAAATGTAAAAATGTGTTCATACAAAAGACACTTTTAACAAGCTACTGCCATACTTTGAAACTAATGAAATGTGTGTATAATGTCTTGAAATGTTGTAATTAGTTCTCTGAACCAAAAAAAAATGCAGATAAAAAAATTAAGGATTCATTTGAACCAGTGTATATTTGACATCACTGTCTCGTAAAACTGCAACTATTCCTCACAAAGATGGAAAATTTCAGTGCTTGTAACTGCCTAAATATGGATTAGTTTAAAAAAATCTAAATGTTAAACACACATTTTTACTTTAATCACGGCAGACTCGTGTCTCGTGCTCTTAATTTTTACTCTGTGTCCTTAGATTCTCAGATATTCTTTGATCCTTAATCAGCAGGATTCCTCCAACCAAAATTTACCTCCAGAGACAGAATAATTATTCTGCAAATAGTTGTATGATGAATGATCCAGACAAAGAGGGGCAGGAGACTGAAAATTAGTAAACAGTAAGTAGAGACAAAACTGACTACTTTAGAAGAAAATCAATTGTAAGTTAATGAAAATCAAGTTTTTAAAAAGAATGCTTCAGTGCTACACTACGTGATACAAGGAAATTTAATTACATTTTACGAGTTAGTATTTATCTTCTGTATTAGTTATGAATATTTAATAAACAAAGATGAAGGTAAAAAGTAGTAAGGATTTTGAATTCTGTCAACTCTGATTCAGGTGACTTACCTTGGGGTCATACCTCTTGTATTGGTCAAGGCCCAATCCTATGAACAAAACAAAGATAAGAAAAGTTTGAGTGATCACAATATTTGAAGTACAAATATAAAAGATAAGTACGTTACAGGTAACATTCTCATTTACTGAGAGGAAAGGAAACTTCAAATAACAAAAGCTACAAGCTTTTTTAAGGAGTGGGTAAAATTAATTAGGCTAGCTAACAAAATTTGATAACTTCCATCTCCTTCAAAATGTAGTTTTCTTAAATTTTATGAATAACATTGTTTCAAATTTTAAATATCTTATATGAAAAGTTATAAAACTTGGATGTAAAATGCAAAACACACACACACACACACACACACACACACACACACACACACACACACACACACACACACACACAAGACAGAAGGGTCATTCTCCACCAAGTGGCCTAATTTGAGGAATAAATGACCACACAAATCTTCCCTTTGTAATAACAAGTAAGCTACGCAAAACTTGGAGCTCAAGATACACAAAAATTCAAGGTTGTGGATGACTTTTGATGGATAACTGCACATTGACATGTGAGCTCTATGACAGTTTTGTTTATATTTAAGATAGCTTAAAACCGAAACTAATTGTAACCACAGAGATGCTACTTGTTATCAGTTCAACGTAGTTGTAGCAGTTATCTGTGAGTATTTTAGAAATAATCAATGTGCCATTACATATTTTTGCATCAAATTTGTGCCTCCTTTGATGTTACAATGCTAAAAATTATCATTTCATATTTTCTTTGTTATTGTTCTTTACAAATCGCAGGTTTTCTGTACTGTAAAAGATTTAATTTGTTTTGAAGATCCACTAAACAAAGTTTAAAAAATGAGCTAGAAACTTCTACTGTCAAACATTTGCAAACTTATTATTTCATTTAATGTTTGATAGATTTTATTGTTGATTGGTTCTGTAATATTTTAATTCATCATCTATATCTAATCTTAACCAATAAATTATTACAATAGAGACCAGGATAGAAATAATTCAAAAAGGAGACTCTATATATGATGATTACAAATTTACTTTTTTACACATTACAATCCTGGAAGAGCCCCCACCTAGGTGCCAGATAAGGGAATGCTCATCAGTAGCTCCTGGCAGTTGATGCGTACAAGTGCACCAAAAAGGCCTGAGGGGGGTGGAGAGGAGGGGGGGGGGGGGAGAACAGATATCAAATGCAACTACGGAAAGCCCAGCAAGCCGGTAGTGGATAAACCACATGATTTCAGACACAGAACAAGCATAGGAAAAAATTTATATAATGGAATACTACATAACTAGTCACAAGGACTAAGATCTAATACACTGAACGTACACATGCTGACAGGAAAGGTGGGGCAAATGGTGGACTTGATGGTTAGTAGGAGACTGGATACTTTAGGATTCTCAAATACCAGATGGAAGGATAGTGGAAACAGAATTAAGGAACGTGTAGAGTCTCTATTGAAGTGGGAATGAGGAAGAAGGAAGAAATGGAGTGGCAGTAGTTACCATATAGTGGTGAAAAGAGAAGGTTAATAGAATAAGTGACAGGGTGATGAAGGTCTATATGACAGGGTCATGAAGGTCAAAGTGAAAGAACAAGAAATGGGTATGGAAATTCTGGAAGGATATGCACAACAAGTTGAAGGTCCTGCTGAAGAGGAGGAGTACTTTGAAGAAGAACTGCAGACAACTAACTGGACAGAAGATCAGGGTAATTAATGGGAGATCTATATGCACACATGGGAAGGAACGAGAAACATATGAAGGAGCAATGGGGGTGGAAGGGTGAGGAAGGTGAAATGAGGAAGGATGAAAATTGTTAAGACTTTTGTAAAAGAAATGGACTAGCAAGTAACAAAATCTGATTTAAGAAGATTTAAGAAGAAAGATAACATGGTAAATATGCAATAAACTACATGATATGTGACCAACCAGGCTGGGAGGGGGGGGGGGGGGGGGGAGGTATCATGGTAATATATTCTGTAGCCTTAGGTAGTGATATGTCTTTTAGTTGTGGCAAAACAATTAATGAGGAGAAGGCACCAGAAAGACAGGAAAATGGGATAAGAATATGGGAGTTGAATAAAGAGGAATAGTGCAAAGAAGAATGTCAGAAAACAGTAAAGAGAAAAACACTAAAATATGATGTGCACTCAGCAGAGAGCAAATGGGGAAGATGTGAAACATTGATGGTGAAAGCAGCAAAAAAAGTGTGTAGAAGAATAGGTAATAAGAAAAGGTAGAAATAAAAACACTGGTGGAATGAGAGAGTAAGAAAGGAAAATGCAAATAAAAACAAAGCATTATGTTTATGGTTTCTAGAGAGAACAGAGAAAGCAAGAAAGGAATACACTGAGAAGTAGAAGAAAAGAAGAAGAAGAAGGTGGCTGAGAGATTGGTAGCAGTGGAGGAGAGAGAGAATGGATGGAACAGTGGACAAAAATGAGAAAGAGGACAGTGAGGGGAGTAAGAAGGTTCTCTATGGAACAGTTAAGATTAAGAAGAGAAGTGTGATGGAAAATGTCAGAGCGATCAATAAAGAAGGAAATGAAACTGAGAATGTACAGGAAATCAAGGAGATGTGGAAGGAATATTTGGATGAGATACTAAACACCAATGGAAATTGGAAGACAGAACTGAGAAGTGTCGATATGTAGAGAATTTTGAGATGGAGTCGAACTGGACAGAATAGAGGACGTGATGAAGATCATTAAAGGTGGAAAAGCACCTGGACTGGATGAAGCAAGTGGAGATGATAAGAGAACCTGGTGCTGTTGTAGTGCAATGACTCTATTAGGTTATGTGGGAAAGGAGGTCACCTGGAGACCTGAAAAAATGACTCATAGTGCCGGATTTTAAGATAGGTTGTTGGAAACTATGCCAAAATTATAAAGGAATTACTTTGATGTGACATGCTGCCGAGGTGTATGAGAAAATCCTAGAACAAAATAGTTGTTGTTGTTGTCGTGGTCTTCAGTCCTGAGACTGGTTTGATGCAGCTCTCCATGCTACTCTATCCTGTGCAGGCTTCTTCATCTCCCAGTACCTACTGCAACCTACATCCTTCTGAATCTGCTTAGTGTATTCATCTCTTGGTCTCCCCCTACGATTTTTACCCTCCACACTGCCCTCCAATACTAAATTGGTGATCCCTTGATGCCTCAGAACATGTCCTACCAACCGATCCCTTCTTCTGGTCAAGTTGTGCCACAAACTCCTCTTCTCCCCAATCCTATTCAGTACCTCCTCATTAGTTATGTGATCTACCCATCTAATCTTCAGCATTCTTCTGTAGCACCACATTTCGAAAGCTTCTATTCTCTTCTTGTCCAAACTATTTAACATCCATGTTTCACTTCCATACATGGCTACACTCCATACAAATACTTTCAGAAATGACTTCCTAAAACTTAAATCTATACTCGATGTTAACAAATTTCTCTTCTTCAGAAACGCTTTCCTTGCCATTGCCAGTCTACATTTTATATCCTCTCTACTTCGACCATCATCAGTTATTTTGCTCCCCAAATAGCAAAACTCCTTTACTACTTTAAGTGTCTCATTTCCTAATCTAATACCCTCAACATCACCCGACTTAATTCGACTACATTCCATTATCCTCGTCTTGCTTTTGTTGATGTTCATCTTATATCCTCCCTTAAAGACACCATCCATTCCGTTCAACTGCTCTTCCAAGTCCTTTGCTCTCTCTGGCAGAATTACAATGTCATCGGCGAACCTCAACGTTTTTATTTCTTTTCCATGGATTTTAATACCTACTCCAAATTTTTCTTTTGTTTCCTTTACTGCTTGCTCAATATACAGATTGAATAACATCGGGGAGAGGCTACAACCCTGTCTTACTCCTTTCCCAACCACTGCTTCCCTTTCATGTCCCTCGACTCTTATAACTGCCATCTGGTTTCTGTACAAATTGTTAATAGCCTTTCGCTCCCTGTATTTTAGCCCTGCCACCTTTAGAATTTGAAAGAGAGTATTCCAGTCAACATTGTCAAAAGCTTTCTCTAAGTCTACAAATGCTAGAAACGTAGGTTTGCCTTTCCTTAATCTTTCTTCTAAGATAAGTCGTAAGGTCAGTATTGCCTCACGTGTTCCAGTATTTCTACGGAATCCAAACTGATCTTCCCCAAGATCGGCTTCTACTAGTTTTTCCATTCGTCTGTAAAGAATTCGTGTTAGTATTTTGCAGCTGTGACTTATTAAACTGATTGTTCGGTAATTCTCACATCTGTCAACACCTGCTTTCTTTGGGATTGGAATTATTATATTCTTCTTGAAGTCTGAGGGTATTTCGCCTGTTTCATACATCTTGCTCACCAGATGGTAGAGTTTTCTCAGGACTGGCTCTCCCAAGGCCGCCAGTAGTTCCAATGGAATGTTGTCTACTCCGGGGGCCTTGTTTCGACTCAGGTCTTTCAGTGCTCTGTCAAACTCTTCACGCAGTATCGTATCTCCCATTTCATCTTCATCTACATCCTCTTCCATTTCCATAATATTGTCCTCAAGTACATCGCCCTTGTATAGACCCTCTATATACTCCTTCCACCTTTCTGCTTTCCCTTCTTTGCTTAGAACTGGGTTTCCATCTGAGCTCTTGATGTTCATACAAGTGGTTCTCTTATCTCCAAAGGTCTCTTTAATTTTCCTGTAGGCAGTATCTATCTTACCCCTAGTAAGATAAGCCTCTACAGCCTTACATTTGTCCTCTAGCCATCCCTGCTTAGCCATTTTGCACTTCCTGTCGATCTCATTTTTGAGATGTTTGTATTCCTTTTTGCCTGCTTCATTTACTGCATTTTTATATTTTCTCCTTTCATCAATTAAATTCAATATTTCTTCTGTTATCCAAGGATTTCTACTAGCCCTCGTCTTTTTACCTACTTGATCCTCTGCTGCCTTCACTACTTCATCCCTCAAAGCTACCCATTCTTCTTCTACTGTATTTCTTTCCCCCATTCCTGTCAATTGTTCCCTTATGCTCTCCCTGAAACTCTGTACAACCTCTGGTTCTTTCAGTTTATCCAGGTCCCATCTCCTTAAATTCCCACCTTTTTGCAGTTTCTTCAGTTTTAATCTACAGGTCATAACCAATAGATTGTGGTCAGAGTCCACATCTGCCCCTGGAAATGTCTTACAATTTAAAACCTGGTTCCTAAATCTCTGTCTTACCATTATATAATCTATCTGATACCTTTCAGTATCTCCAGGGTTCTTCCATGTATACAACCTTCTATCATGATTCTTAAACCAAGTGTTAGCTATGATTAAGTTGTGCTCTGTGCAAAATTCTACCAGGCGGCTTCCTCTTTCATTTCTTAGCCCCAATCCATATTCACCTACTACGTTTCCTTCTCTCCCTTTTCCTACACTCGAATTCCAGTCACCCATGACTATTAAATTTTCGTCTCCCTTCACTATCTGAATAATTTCTTTTATTTCATCATACATTTCTTCAATTTCTTCATCATCTGCAGAGCTAGTTGCCATATAAACTTGTACTACTGTAGTACAAGTATGGAAGATAAAAGGTGATAACTCAGAGAGAAACAATATGGGGTTACCATGAGGAAGACTGACAGTTTTTATTTAAGGTAGCTGCAAGATGGATACTATGAATTAGCATTTATCAATGGTTTTCCTGGTTGGTTGGTTGGTTGGTTGGTTTGTTTGGGGAAGGAGACCAGACAGCGTCGTCATCGGTCTCATCGGATTGGGGAAGGATGGGGAAGGATGGGGAAGGAAGTCGGCCGTGCCCTTTCAGAGGAACCATCCCGGCATTTGCCTCGAGTGATTTAGGGAAATCACGGAAAACCTAAATCAGGATGGCCGGATGCGGGATTGAACCGTTGTCCTCCCGAATGCGAGTTCAGTGCCTAACCACTGCGCCACCTCGCTCGGTCGGTTTTCCTGGACACTAAGATGTATCCGATAGTGGAAAAAAAGCAAGAACTGGGAAACTATTTAAAAAAGAGGGAGGGGGAGGGGGGAGACTGGAAAGCCATGAGAAGAATAAAGGAAACATATCAAGGAAGCGACAGTTGTCTAAAAGCAGGAGGAGAGAAGACAGATTGTTTAGAAAAGAAAAATGAGCTGAAGCAAGGAGCATACTACCCTAGTTATTTTTCACTACTGTTACAGATGAGATATTGCAGAAGTGGTAGTATGAACAAGAGATGAAAATATGAAAGCAATGGTGTTTGCAGATGAATTAATGATGTGGAGATATAGGAAAACAAGAGGTACAAGAAGGGCTAATGTATAGGAGGAAATGATGGCAGAGTATGGATCAAAATTTAATGTAAAGACGTGTGAAGCTAAGCTACAATGGATATAAGCATTAGTGGGCAACTATTGAAGAAAGTGGAATGTTTCAAGTACCAGGAGAGCATAATAGAAGACAGTGAGTGGTATGATAAGTAGGTTAGCAATGGGGGAACGTAAACACATGGGTTCCTGCAGAGTGTAAGAGGCCTGGTGTGGAGAAGGGATGTACCACAAAAAAAGCAAGCAACTGTTATATTGAGCTTATTACGCTCCAATACTCTTACATGTATCAGACACATACGTGTCTTTCTTTCTGATCTTGTCCAGTAAGTCTCGCCTGATTCGGGGTTCTGTGTGACTTTCCCTAACTCTACCCTTTTTCCTAAGCCTCTCCAGTTGCTTTCTGTTCACCCCTCTTCCTTCCCCGTCAATTCTTCTGCCAGACAAAGGAGCCACTGGCTCCAAAACCTCGCACAAGTAAAACTTTTTTCTTTTTTCTCTTATGTGTTCCCCTGCTGCTGCTTGGCGAGTACATTTTTGATCTATCCAATTACATTATATGCCAGAAACACAGGTAATGAAGAAAAGGAAGGTGAGCAAGTCACGGGGCTACAAGATGAAATTTCAAAGAAGCAGGATATGACTTACAGCAATGGATAGGGTAAAGAATGAGACAGTGAGAGAAATAGTGAAAGAGGAGCTCATGCAAGACTCCACATAAAAGACAAGATGAAGATGGTGTGGGTGTGCTAAAAGAATGAGAGTTGTAGAATACCAAGACAGGTCCATGAAACAACTATAGCAGCAAAAGACCTAGAGGTAGACGAAGAGAAGATGGATTGTTGAAGTGAAAGAATGTGTGACGATAAGAGGAGAAGACTGGAAGAGGGTGGAGAGGGAAATACAGTGGGTGGACAGGAACAGACGGATATGCTTACATTCCAAGCACACCCAGCCACAAGCTGGGAACTGTCGAAGATTGTAGTGGTGGTGGACATTTACAGAAATTTTTTCAAGAGGGGGCAAGATTCAAATCTCGCCAGTTTTGATGTAAATGATTTGGAGGGTTTAAAATATGTCATGCTCCAAGAATTAAACTTGACAATAAGTACCCAAAGTATATGTACCTCAAAAGATTGTTAATTATCTACTTTTTATTTTTAAGACAGATTACTATCGGTACTAAAAGGTAAACGTATTTCAGCAATAGTGTATCCGAGCAAGTCTTTGTGTGTTATTAATACAAATGCCACCTTTTTGATTCAACAACTTGATGTTACATCCTCAGGTGATTAAATCCAATGAGTTATGAAATAAATCTAGAAAATATTCACAAAAACAATTTATTCATACTCCCATAATGTTAGGTTGAGACTAAAAAGTAAAAATCTGAAACAGGAAAAAATACAGAATGATTGAGAAGTTCCTAGTGAATATCTGCAAAAATGCCATATTAATACCCCTTGAAGTTTATAAAAAGGACATAAATATTAACAAAAAGTTTATTAAACTCTGATGCCATCCTTAACACTTTCTTTGCTCATAAAACTACACATCTAGTCACATTAATGGATTTATTTCATTTTCCTGAATTCTATTTTTTTTATTCTTGACAGACATAACAAAAGACGAACAAAATTTGTTCTGAAAGGTAAAATTTTTGGATCATGTAGGTAAAGTGTTTCTCAAGGCCAATACAAGACTAGATGAATGTGAGAAATTTCCCAAAACCAACATCAAATTGACCAGAAGAATTGACTATTAGCAGCCTACGACTGCACCACAGTAATCCTTGAGTCCTCAGTTTGTCACATTATTGTGTTATGCGCCAGCTGGAATGCAGGATTAGTCACACTGCGACTGTGTGTGTGCGCCTGGAGAGTACGTTTCTTCGAACTTGAAATTTCACAATTTCCCCTCTCCTCTAGAGCAGAGAACAACATTTTATTTTTTCATCTTGTGTGTTTTGGATTAAGTATTGATGTAAACATCTATATATAATTGTGTTGTTCTGGTTGTTCTATTGAGTTGCTGTTTCCATTTTATGTACAATATTTTGAAGACTGATCCTCAGCCATTTTCCTCAGCTGCTGTAATTTTTGCTGTTATGTGTATTTGCTGCCTGGACTCCAACCAGACTGTGGATGATAGTTGGTCACACACCAATATTTATAGCCGAGTTTGACACCCGATGCCTGCTCGCTCTATGATGCTCTTTTGTAAATGTGTAAATGTGATTTATTAGTCTCATTACATACATTGTACAGATCATATGATCTGTTGTACAGGAGACACGTCAAGTTTAGCAAAAATATAATGTATAATGATTTACAGAATTTTTTTTGCAGTATTTTAAGATTAATGCCAATTAATACAACACTACAATATTTAATATAAATTAACAGTTTACCAATTTCCTTTGTTGTACACAGACAACACTGCAATATTAGCTATAGATTTTTATTGTTCAAAGTGTCAGCCTGTCTTCCATGAATTCTTCAATGGTGTAGTAACATTTATCCATTAAAATATTTTGGAGTAAGCTTTTCAGCAAACCAAGGCCCATAGTTAATATGTTTCTTCCTTTTAATTTGTTATATATTTTTAGCACCATGTGCAGAGGTGTCTGAGCATTAAGCTTTAAGTGATGAGAAGGAAATTTGAAGTTTTCCTAGCGATGACTACTATACCTATGCTTAAAACGGAACTTTTCAAGATAATGTTGATTATTATAAACAAAAATTAAAATTTCAAAAATGTACAATGAAGTAATTGTAAGTATTTTTAATTTCTTGAACAATGGGCAATATGACTCATTTTTGTGGGCAGCACACGTTTCTAATGATTTTCTTCTGAAGAATTAGTAGGTGTGTACTGTCTATTATCCCATACCGAATAACAGATTCAAAATGTTTTTCAGAGCCAGCACTGATATTCCATGATGCAAATTCTCTCAGCGTTTTCGAGCTCTGATGAATGTGATGGACATTTCAAACTGAACGCAGGATCAACAAGCTATCACGGGTTTTCTTTTTCTGCAGACAAATGGTGAGCTGCTGTTGTGATTCTGTTGAGCATCAAGGAGAAGATGTATCCTTATAGAAATTGCGGATGGATGACTGCCATGTATATTACTGCCATGTTTATGTGTTGGTAATCATGATGGAATCCTGTGCCAGAGTGTTAGACAGTCTCCTTTCTGCACCTCAGATAGGGCTGAACAAGAAAGTAACAGAAAAAGATGTTACTTCGCCTCAGTTTTCTAAAGGTTCATATCCATCTTGACTGCAGATCTGCGCCAAAACTGCTGCCACACAAAGGAATCAGCACAACTTCCCCTGACCAAAGTGACATCTAAGAAAACCCAAGATATGTACTGGTTGCAGTATTTCTCATTATGGTTCACAATTTCTGATCTCCAGTTTAGTGGAGTCACAGACAATGATTGCTAGGAATTCAAGAAAAAGTCCCCAACAGGAAGGTCAGCTGCCTAAATGGAAAGGTTTTCGCTATCATTCACACCATCAGGCATCTTTCCTGCATAAAGTATGAGAGCTGTGTGCGTAAGTGTAGGTATTAAGTGTAGGTGACTGTAATGGGGGTGTGTGCGTAGTGTAGTGTCTTTGAGTGTGTTGGAGATGGTGGGAGAAAGGAAAGGGTGAGACTTGCTGCTGGCACATAGCCGACTCCTCTTGAAGAGAAGAAAGGGGGGGTCACCGGGCTGAACATCTCCATCCAATGGACGGATCACCATCAACAGTGACTGGTGATCAGGGACTCCATGCCATTATCTCTCCTGTGCTTTCAACCATAAAGGTAAAAGGGAAAAATGTCAACAACACATGGCGTACCTGCACGGCCACCTAGCCAAGTGCTAGCCACTTCTGTGATCTGATGAGAATTGATGTATCCACCTCGGCACCGCCACTGACTACATTTTAACTGTTGGTGGGTGGGTCATTAAAGAGATAATTCTTGGCAGCTGCTATCAAAAATTAATATGCAGCTCTTAGTAGCCAGTAAAATACATTTAGTAGCTAAAGAATTCATTTGCACAATCATTTATAGGATGGAGGTAGCTTGTTCTTTTTAAATAACAACCCAGAAATTAGTCACTTTTGTGTCTAAGGACACATTGAGAAATATGTTCCAGAGTATTTATTCAGCCAGCCATCATGTGTGGTCTAGTAGCATCTTTGATTAATAATCAAAATGTCCTTTGTCCCAGGATCGAAACCCACTGCTGCTTTAAATTTTGATTAATAATCAGCATTGGTGCCCAAAGATTTTCGGCATAAAAAGTCACGCCCATTCAATCAACAGCCTTGTAAAAGGGGGCAGGGGAGCGGACAGATGTTCAGGGCAAGCTCTTGTCCTTGGGGTGAGAAACTGCCTCTAAAGGCTGAAGAATCAGCAATGATACAACAGCACGAGAATGCAGAAGGCAATGGAAATCACTGCATTAAAGACAAATAACATGTATTCACAGCACATGTGGCCTGTAATGGAAAAAATGTCTTGATGATCTCTACATTGGCAAAAGATTCTGGAGTAGTCCCCCATTCGGATCTCCGGGAAGAGAGAAAAAGATAGAATAACCAACAAAAGGATAATGTTCTACAAGTGAGGATGTGGAATGTCAGAAGCTTCAATGTGGTAGGGAAGCTAGAAAATCTGAAACGGGAAATGCAAAGGCTAAATCTAGACACAGTAGGGGGCAGTGAAGTGAAATGGAAAGAAGACCAGGATTTCTGGTCAGATGAGTATAGGGCAATATCAATAGCAGCAGAAAATGGTATAAATGGAGTAGGATTCGTTATGAATGGGAAGGTAGGGCAGAGAATTTGTTACAGTGAGCAGTTTAGTGATAAGGTTGTTCTTATCAAAATCGACAGCAAACCAACACCGACAACGATAGTTCAGGTATATATGACGACATCATAAGCTGAAGATGAAGAACTAGAGGAATTATATGACAATACTGAATGGGCAATACAGTATGAAATCTAATACCAGGTGTACTGGTATGAAATGAGTGTTAAGATACAAATGTGCCGATAGGGAACATTTGTTGCTAATGAGCCTTAAATTTTTTTTTTTGTTGGTATGACATCTGTCAAAGATATTTAGTATACATCAAGTTATGGAACAAACAACATCATATGTTTTCATTGTGTTAACAATGTCGAATTTTGCACCAGAAAGTGATGATTTGCGGAAAGCATTAATTTTTTTGTTTTCATTTGAAAGAAAGTGCTGCAGAGTCGCATTGAATGCTTGTCGAGGCATATGGTGATCGTGCTCTATCAGAAGCAACATGCAAAAGATGGTTTCAACAGTTCAGAAATAATGATTTTGATGTAAGAAATGAAGAACGTGGAAGACCAGCAAGAAAGTTTGAAGACGCCGAATTGCAAGCAATATTGGATGAAGATGATACTTTGAGTCAGAAGCAAATGTCAGCAATGCTAAATGTGGCACAACAAACAATTTCTGACCGCTTCAAAGCTGTGGAAAATGGGTGCCACATGAACTGAATGAAAGACAGATGGAAAATTGAAAAACCATTTGTCAAATTTTGCTTCAAAGACATGAAAGAAAATCAATTTTGCATTGGATTGTTACTGGTGATGAAAAATGGATTTATTTTAAGAACTCTAAATGAGAAAAATCATGGGTTAATCCGGGACAACCATCAACATCGACTGCAAAACCAGATCGATTCGGCAAGAAGACAATGCTCTGTGTTTTGGTGGGATCAGAAAGGTGTGGTGTATCTCATGCTCCTGAAACCCGGTGACACTGTGAATACTAATCGCTACAGACAACAAATGATCAATTTGAACTATGCATTGATCGAAAAAAGACCAGAATGGGTCAGAAGTCATGGCAAAGTAATCTTTTTACACAACAATGCACCTTCACACAAAGAAAAACTGGTTCAGGATACAATCAAAACACTTGGCTGGGAGCTGCTACCCCACCCGCCGCATTCACCAGACTTGGCCCCTTCCGACTACCATTTGTTTTCATCAATGGGACATGCATTGGCTGAGGAACACTTAGATTCCTACGCAGAAGTCGAAAATTGGGTGTCTGATTGGTTTGCTTCAAAAGACGAACATTTCTATTGGCGTGGTGTCCACAAATTGCCAGAAAGGTGGTCAAAATGTATAGAAAGCCATGGTCAGTACTTTGAATAGAATGTTTTTACTTTTCAATTCAAAATTGGTGTTTCATTTTCACAAAAAAAAAAAAAAAAAAAAAAAATGCTCATTTCCTACCGGTAGACCTGGTAGTCTTGGGGAGCTGGAATGCAGTTGTAAGTGAAGTAGTAGAAGAAAAGGTTACAGGAGAATGTGAGCCTAGGACAAGGAATGTGAGAGGAGAAAGGCTAATTGAGTTCTGTAATAACTTTCAGCTAGTAATAGCGAATACCCTGTTCAAGAATCATAAGAAGAGGAGGTATACTTGGAAAAGGCGGAGTGATATGGGAAGATTTCAGTTAGATCACATCATGGTCAGGCAGAGATTCCGAAATCAGTTACTGGATTGTAATGTGTACCCAGGAGCAGATAGAGACTCAGTTCACAATGTAGCAATGATGAACAGTAGGCTGAAGTTTAAGACATTAATCAGCAAGAATTAATATGCAAAGAACTGGGATACAGAAGTACTGAAGAGGTATACTTGAGTTCTCTAAGGCTATAGGTACAGCAATAAGGAATAGCTCAGTAGGCAGTACAGTTGAAGAGGAATGGACATCTGTAAAAAGGGCAATCACAAAAGTTGGAAAAAACCATAGGTACGAGAAAGAGAACTTCTAAGAAACCATGGGTAACATAAGAAGCACTTCAGTTGATTGATGAAAGGAGGAAGTACAAAAATGTTCTGGGAAATTCAGGTATACAGAAATACAAGTCGTTGAGGAAGGAAATAAATAAATAGATAGAGCAGGAAAGCTAGGACAAAATGGCTGCATGAAAAATGTGAAGAAATCGAAAAGGAAATGATTGTCGGAAGGACTGACTCGCGTACAGGAAAGTCTAAACAGCCTTTGGTGAAATTAAAAGCAAGGGTAGGTGGAAAGAGTACACCGAAGGCCTCTATGAGGGGGAAGATTTGTCTGGTGTGATAGAAGAAGAAACAGGAGTCGATTTAGAAGAGATAGGGGACCAGTATTAGAATCAGAATTTAAGAGAGCTTTGGAGGACTTGAAATCAAATAAGGCAGAAGGGATTGACAACATTCCATCAGAATTTCTAAAATCATTGGGGGAAGTGGCAACAAAATGACTATTCATGTTGGTGTGTAGAATGTATGAGTCAGGCAACGTACCATCTGACTTTTGGAAAAATGTCATTCACACAATTCTGAAGACTGATAGAGCTGACAAATGCGAGAATTATCGCACAATCAGTTTAACAGCTCACGCATCCAAGTTGCAGACGAAAATAATATACAGAAAAATGGGGGAAAAATTGAGGATGTATCAGACAATGATCAGTTCAGCTCCAGGAAAAGTAACAGCACCAGAGTGGCAATTCTGACATCGTGGTTGATAATGGAAGAAAGATCAAAGAAAAATCAAGACATGTTCATAGTATTTGTTGACCTGGAAAAAGCATTCCACAATGTAAAATGTGCAAGATGTTCAAAATTCTGAGAAAAATAAGGGTAAAGTAAAGGGAGAGGCGGGTAATACACAATGTGTACCAGAGGCAAGAGGGAATAATAAGAGTGGACAACCTAGAATGAAGTGCTCATATTAAAAAGGGTGTAAGACAGGGATGTTCAATCTGTAGTACATCAAAGAAGCCATGATAGAAATAAAAGAAAGTTTCAGGAGTGGAATTAAAATTTAAGGTGAAAGGATATCAATGATATGATTCACTTATGACGTGCTATCCTGAGTGAAAGTGAAGAATTATACGATCTACTGAATGGAATGAACAGTCTAATGAGTACAGAATATGGATTGAGAATAAACTGAAGAAGACGAAAATAATGAGAATTGGCACAAATGAGAACAGCAACAAACTTAAAATCAGGATTGATGGTCACAAAATTAAGGAATTCTGCTACTTAGGCAGTAAAATAATCAATGACAGACAGAGTAAGGAGGACACCAAAAGCAGTCTAGCAATGGCAAAAAGGGACTAGCAACGGCAAAAATGGCATACCTGGTCAAGGGAAGTCTACTAATATCAAATATGGGCCTTAATTTGAGGAAGAAATTTCTGAGAATGTATATTCATGGTGTGGGTTCCTGCAGTCATGTCCTAGTTCATGAACCACGGGTAACGTATGAGTGGCCAAGTAAGTGGTCCCGACAGTCAGGATACCAGTTACTTTGGAATAAGGCTGGGCATCTCGGACATATTCTGAGTCGTGGTCACCTTTGTGTTCATACGGCAAAGACTACCAAATCCACCGGTTAGTCCCTCAGTTGTTAGGGGTAAAACCCAATGGGACTCGGGGCAAGTAAGGCTAGCAACCTGCTTCCCTGGTACTTTAAATATGATGCTGGTAACAATCAGAGCAAAATGCCTCGGACCTTTGGAGGTGACGGAGTCCCACCTCTAACTGACAAACCAGGGACTCCTAAGATACAACTTGGCAAACAAATGGTAATGAGATGGGGAGCTATTAATATCAATGGGGGCTACTCTGGGAGGAAGGTAGAGCTGGCAGAGGCTGCAAGTAAGATGGGGCTGGATGTTTTAGCTGTTAGTGACATTCGGGTAAGGGGTGAGAAAGAAGAGGAAGTGGGAGAATACAAGGTCTACCTGTCAGGAGTCAAAGCAGGAATAGCACAATGGGGTGTAGGGCTTTACATCAGGAAAGAAATCGAACCCAGCGTAGTTGCAATAAGGTATGTAAACGAACGACTGATGTGGATAGATTTGACAGTGTCTAGCAAGAAAATTAGGATTGTGTCAGCATATTCGCATTGTGAAGGGACAGAACAAGATAAGATGGATAGTTTTTATGAGGCACTCAGTGATGTAGTTGTTAGAGTAAAGGACAAGGACAGTGTTCTGCTCATGGGTGATTTTAACGCCAGGATTGGAAATCGAACAGAAGGGTATGAAAAGGTTTTAGGTAAATTTGGAGAGGATATGGAGGCCAACAGGAACGGGAAACAACTCTTGGATTTCTGTGCCAGTATGGGCTTAGTAATCACAAACTCCTTTTTTAAACATAAGAACATTCACCGGTATACTTGGGAAAGCAGGGGAACCAAATCTGTCATTGACTATATAATAACAGATCAGGAATTCAGGAAGGCTGTGAGGGACACACGTGTATTAAGGGAATTCTTTGATGACACTGATCATTATTTAATCTGCAGTTAAATTGGTATTGTGAGGCCGAAAGTGCAGGAGGTCAGGTCCATATGTAGGAGGATAAGAGTGGAGAAACTTCAGGATAAGGAAATCAGGCACAAGTACATAACAGCGATCTCAGAAAGGTACCAGTTAGTTGAATGTAGTCAATTACAGTCATTGGAAAAGGAATCGACAAGGTACAGGGACACAGTACTAGAAGTGGATAAAGAATGTCTTGGAACAGTAGTGTGTAAAAGTAGGAAGAAGCAAACAGCTTGGTGGAATGACACAGTCAAGGCAGCCTGTAAAAGGAAAAAGAAGGTGTATAAAAAATGGCTACATACTAGAACTCAGGTAGACAGAGAAAGTTATGTTGAAGAAAGAAACAAAGCCAAACAGATAATTGCAGCATCCAAGAAGAAATCTTGGGAAGACTTTGGAAACAGGTTGGAGACTATGAGTCAAGCTGCTGGAAAACCATTCTGGAGTGTAATTAGCAGTCTTCGAAAGGGAGGTAAGAAGGAAATGACAAGTATTTTGGACAGGTCAGGAAAACTGCTGGTGAATCCTGTGGATGCCTTGGGCAGATGGAGGGAATATTTTGAAGAATTGCTCAATGTAGGTGAAAATACAATCAGTAATGTTTCAGATTTCGAGGTAGAATGGGATAGGAATGATGGTGGAAATAGGATCACATTTGAGGAAGTGGAGAAAATGGTCAATAGATTGCAGTGCAATAAAGCAGCTGGGGTGGATGAAATTAAGTCGGAACTCATCAAATACAGTGGAATGTCAGGTCTTAAATGGCTACACAGGATAATTGAAATGGCCTGGGAGTCGGGACAGGTTCCATCAGACTGGACAAAAGCAGTAATCACACCAATCTTTAAACATGGAAACAGAAAAGATTGTAACAACTACAGAGGTATCTCTTTAATCAGCGTTGTGGGTAAAATCTTCTCAGGTATTGTTGAAAGGAAAGTGGGAGTATTAGTTGAGGACCAATTGGATGAAAATCAGTGTGGGTTTAGGCCTCTTAGAAGTTGTCAGGACCAGATCTTTAGCTTACGGCAAATAATGGAGAAGTGTTATGAGTGGAACAGAGAATTGTATCTATGCTTTATAGATCTAAAAAAGGCATATGACCGGGTTCCTAGAATGATGTTATTGTCTGTTCTATGAGATTATGGAATAGGAGGCAAACTTTTGCAAGCAATTAAAGGTCTTTACATGGATAGTCAGGCAGCAGTTAGAGTTGACGGTAAATTGAGTTCATGGTTCAGAGTAGTTTCAGGGGTAAGACAAGGCTGCAACCTGTCTCCACTGTTGTTCATATTATTTATGGATCATATGTTGAAAACAATAGACTGGCTGGGTGAGATTAAGATATGTGAACACAAAATAAGCAGTCTTGCATATGCGGATGACTTAGTTGTCATGGCAGATTCAATTCAAAGTTTGCAGACTAATATTTCAGAGCTAGATCAGAAATGTAAGGACTATGGTATGAAGATTAGCATCTCCAAAACGAAAGTAATGTCAGTGGGAAAGAAATATAAACGGATTGAGTGCCAAATAGGGGGAACAAAGTTAGAATAGGTGGACGGTTTCAAGTACTTAGGATGCATATTCTCACAAGATGGCAACATGGTGAAAGAACTGGAATCAAGGTGTAGCAAAGCTAATGCAGTGAGCGCTCAGCTACGATCTACTCTCTTCTGCAAGAAGGAAGTCAGTACCAAGACTAAGTTATCTGTGCACCGTTCAATCTTTCGACCAATTTTGTTGTATGGGAGCGAAAGCTGGGTGGATTCAGGTTACCTTATCAACAAGGTTGAGGTTACGGATATGAAAGTAGCTAGGATGATTGCAGGTACTAGTAGATGGGAACAATGGCAGGAGGGTGTCCACAATGAGGAAATCAAAGAAAAACTGGGAATGAACTCTATAGATGTAGCAGTCAGGGCGAACAGGCTTAGATGGTGGGGTCATGTTACACGCATGGGAGAAGCAAGGTTACCCAAGAGACTCATGGGTTCAGCAGTAGAGGGTAGGAGGAGTCGGGGCAGACCAAGGAGAAGGTACCTGGATTTGGTTAAGAATGATTTTGAAGTAATAGGTTTAACATCAGAAGAGGCACCAATGGTAGCACTGAATAGGGGATCATGGAGGAATTTTATAAGGGGGGCTATGCTCCAGACTGAACGCTGAAAGGCATAATCAGTCTTAAATGATGATGATGATGATGATGTATATTTGGAGCACAGCATTGTATGGTAGTGAAACATGGACTTTGAGAAAACTGTAACAGAAGAGGATTGAAGCATTTGAGAAATGGTGCTGCAGTTGAATGTTGAAAATTGTATGGACTGATAAGCTAAGGAATGACTAGGTTCTGCCCAGAATCGGAGAGGAAAGTAATTTGTGGAAAACACTGACAAGGAGAAGGGACAGTATTATAGGATATCTGTTAAGAAATCAGGGAATGACTTCCATAGTAGTAGAGGGAGCTGTAGAGGGCAAAAACTATAGGGGAATACAGAGATTGGAATACATCCAGCAAATAATTATAAACTGCACGGGCTACTCTGAGATGAAGAGGTTGGCACGGGAAAGTAATTCATGGCATCCCACATCAAACCAGTCACAAGATTGATAACTCAACAAAAAAAAGTTTGTTCACCATACAGCTTCAGGTTGTTGTAGAATCAGGGTGTATTATTTTGTGTAAGACAGAAGGATGTTAGTGGTGGTCCTTCCGTACCACCTTGCTCAATTGGTTGTGTGGACAATTCCGTACCAATGGGCCCCTTTTACTAATCTTAAAAAAGGACCTGAATCACTGAAACTACACTCTGATTATGACCTTGAAACAGAGTCAATGATCTGATTCTATCATGAAATGCTCATCCACACTCTGAGTTCTTGTAAAAAAAAAAAAAAAAAAAAATAAAAAAAAAAAAAATAAACCTACCTCAATCATTTTGAAAAAACAATTCTCATCATTAAAATATGCTTAAGCGGACCTGATAAAGAAAAAGTGGCTGAAGTAATAAAGCTAACTAGATGAAATATTTTATCACGCCAAAAATTGTGTCCAACATGCTAAAAGCGAGGTTCACAAGACATATGCTGCTCTTTTCTCCCCTACAAGTGATTGAAGTGTTCCTTTTATCCCCTACAAATGATTCAAGTGTTGATGGACAAATGAAAATTGCAGAAAGGGTCAACACAAATTTGTAAAGTCTGGGGCATTATACTTTAAAATATCAGAAAGTCTTATAGTAAGAGTCATAAGTGACATACAGTACAATATTTACCAAGTACAAAGTAAATCTGTAGACAGATTTCAATTTCTGCTGCACACGCCAGATACCATATACTTGTACAGTAAATTTCTAATGATCAGCAACGCCATTACCATATTGACTGTTATGACCAACTGAATGGGTTGAAGCAAAAAGAAATGCAAGTTTCTTCAAACTCTGAGATTTTCGAAGTGATATGCTACACAAGCCTTTACTAAACCAACGAATGATGATCGCCACCATAAAAAGTTTATTTAAGTAATGAATTAGAATGTATGTTTGGAATGGATGGAGATAGTGTATCTGCAAGCTTGGATGATGACAGAAACTTTATCTCATCTGTGGTACCTGCAAGTTGGGCAACTGATTCCATATTGGCAGGTCCTGCTTAGGAGATATTATGCGAGCCATGGATGAAGAATGGGTGTGACAATGCCAATGATGTCACAGGGACGAGTCCGTATTAAAATATATGTGATGTTCCAAACAATGAGCAAACTTCCTTATGCATGGTCACTGTAAATGAGAGTACAATACACAACATGTTGTTTTTGAGAAGCATCATATTTATTTAAGAATTTGGATTTTGGGTTATGCTCTTAATTTCCAGTAATAACGAAGTCCAACCAAGATAAACTGGCCAGTGTGAAGAAATAAGGTGATGAGCAAATGAATAACAACAAATTGTAACTCCTGAGCAACTAATATCACAATGAAAAAGAAGTGGAACACTGTACACTTCTACCAAAAAATTGGTCAATTCCACAAATGGCTTCTCAACTTACAATTTCAAGCTGAATGGTCAATAAGCTAGAAGGCTTAATGGGTTAGTGGTTATAAAACAACGCCTGGCAAAAAGTACAGGAAAGATGATGAGGGAAGCACAGTTTTATCTTCCTTCAAGAAACAATACAGCCAGAATGAAAATGTGTTAAATGAACCGTTCTGTGCAAGTACAATAATACTGTTTGAAGAAGCTGTACATCACAGATTAAGAATGTAACTACTATACTAACATTTTTGAGATTCTCATATAAAATGCAGCTTTTGAAATGATGGTTTGCAAACATTTGAAAATAGCAATTTTGTTGTCTGTTTTTAACCATCTCAAAGAGTTCACAAACAAACTATGATCTTTACAGTACAATATGACATCAAATTATACATAAATTTGATAAAAAATGTAATGGCACATTTACATATAAATAATTTCTTTAAAACTCAACAAGTAACAGCCACAGTTTGTTAGAATTATAGCAAGCAATTTCTTTACAGGACTGCTAAAGAGTACTCAGTACACTTAGTTCGAAAATTGTTACATTTACAAAAGAGCTGAAAAATTATAACAATTTATTTTTTCTCAGCTTTGACCTCATGTAACATAAATATGATGAATGTGAAAGGCTTGAAATTATAATGGTGTTAAGAGCACACACATTTTGCATGTGATCCAAACAACTCACTTCAATTACTGCCAGTTACAATTTTAAGCTTCTTGAATTTGGACAAAACTGTGATACTCCTGTCAACATTTTGCAGCCCCTTACTGAAACCATCATAAAACATTGAATTTTTTGTATACTGTGCTCCTAATTTTGTGCAGCTTCATTTAGTTAAATAAGAAATCCCTGTGCAAAATTTTATTCAGATTGGAGATGGCCAGGTGGTTACCAATGGTGTGGAATGACCCAGATTCCTTTAACAAAGTTCTACTGATATAGTATACAAATAATTACACTGTGCAATAACCGAAGTAAAGAAAAATTTTAGAGCACATTATCACAAATCTTAAAACTTGAATATGGAACAGAGGGAAACAAGAGAATGCAAACGGGTCGGGACTGATGGCTAGGGAGGACAATGGAAAAAGACTGGCAGAGAGAGAGAAATTTTAGACCTGTAAACATAAACAAAAAGGAGGTGCTATGCTGTTGGGGAAGGGAGAGGTGTAGGGGGCAACAGTTAGGATGGGTGGGGATTTGGAGAGGGGGTTGGGGGGGGGGCATGAAGCAAGCAGAGAATAGAAGAGGGCGACGGAGGGCGTTGCGAGGGCGACGGAGGGCGTTGCGAGGGCGACGGAGGGCGTTGCGAGGGCGACGGAGGGCGTTGCGAGGGCGACGGAGGGCGTTGCGAGGGCGACGGAGGGCGTTGCGAGGGCGACGGAGGGCGTTGCGAGGGCGACGGAGGGCGTTGCGAGGGCGACGGAGGGCGTTGCGAGGGCGACGGAGGGCGTTGCGAGGGCGACGGAGGGCGTTGCGAGGGCGACGGAGGGCGTTGCGAGGGCGACGGAGGGCGTTGCGAGGGCGACGGAGGGCGTTGCGAGGGCGACGGAGGGCGTTGCGAGGGCGACGGAGGGCGTTGCGAGGGCGACGGAGGGCGTTGCGAGGGCGACGGAGGGCGTTGCGAGGGCGACGGAGGGCGTTGCGAGGGCGACGGAGGGCGTTGCGAGGGCAACGGAGGGTCTTGCGAGGGCAACGGAGGGTCTTGCGAGGGCAACGGAGGGTCTTGCGAGGGCAACGGAGGGTGTTGCGAGGGCAACGGAGGGTGTTGCGAGGGCGACAGAGGAGTAGTTGTTGTTGATGTTATTGTTGTGGTCTTCAGTCCAAAGACTGGTTTGATGCAGCTCCCCATGTTACTCTACCCTGTGGAAACATCTTTATCTCCAATTAACTACTGCAACCTACATCCTTCTGAATCTGCTTAGTGTATTCACCTCTTGGTCTCCCTTTACAATTTTTACCCACCATGCCTCCCGTCAATACTAAATTGGTGACTCCTAGATGCCTCAGAACATGTCCCACCAACCGATCCCTTCTTCTAGTCAAGTTGTGCCACAAATTTCTCTTCTCCACAGTTCAATTCAGTACTTCCTCATTAGTTACATGACGACCCATCTAATCTTCACAATTCTTCTGTAGCGCACATTTCTAAAGCTCCTATTCTCTTCTCCTCTAAACTGTTTATCATCCATGTTTCACTTCCATACATGGCTACACTCCTTACAAAAACTTTCAGAAAAGACTTCCTGACCCTTAAATCTATACTCGATATTAACAAATTTATCTTCTTCAGAAACGCTATTCTTGCCATTACCAATCTACATTTTTTTATCCTCTTTACTTCGACCTCCATCAGTTATTTTGCTGCCCAAAAAGCAAAACTCATCTACTACTTTAAGCATTTTATTTCATAATAAAATTCCTTGTGCATCACCTGATTTAATGCAACTACATTACATTATCCTTATTTTGCTTTCGTTGATGTAGATCATATATCCTCCTTTCAAGACACTGTCCATTCCATTCAACTGCTCTTCCAAGATATTTCCCATCTCTGACAGAATTACAATGTCACTGGCAAACCTCAAGGTTTTTATCTCTTCTCCCTGAATTTTAGCTCCTTCTCCATTTTTTTTTTCTTTATTTCCTTCACAGCCTGCTCAATATATAGATTGAACACTCCCTTCTCAACCACCGCTTCCCTCATGTGCCCCTAGACTCCTGTAACTGCCATCTGATTTCTGCAGAAATTGTAAATAGTCTTTCGCTCTCCCTATTTTATCCCTGCTACCTTCAAAATTTGAAAGAAATTATTCCAGTTGAACATTATCAAAAGCATTTGTGAGTCTAAAAATGCTGTAAACGTAGGTTTGTCTTTCCTTACCCAATCTTCTCTAAGATCAGTCATACGGTCAGTACTACCTTGTGTGTTCCTTCTTTTCTACGGAATTTCCCAGAAGGTGGCTTCTACCAGTTTTTCCTTATATCTATAGAATTTGTATTAGTATTTTGCAACCGTGTCTTATTCAACTGATAGTTTGGTAATTCTCATACCTGCCAGCACCTGCTTTCTTTGGAATTGGAATTACCATATTCTTCTTGAAGTCTGAGGGTATTTTGGCTGTCTCATACATTTTGCTCATCAGATGGAAGAGTCTTGTTATGTCTGGCTCTCCCAAGGCTATCAGTAGTTCTAACGGAATGTTGTCTACTCCCATGCTCTGTCAAATTCTTCACTTAGCATCATATACCCATCTCATCTTCATCTATGTCCTCTTCCATTTCCATAATAATGCCATCACGTACATCGCCCTTGTATAGACCCTCTATACACTCCTTCCACCATTCTGCTTTCCCTTCTTTGCTTAGGGCTTGTTTATTATCTGAGCTCTTTATATTCAAACAGGTGGTTCTTTTCTCTCCAAAGGTCTCTTTAACTTTCCTGTAGGCACTGTCTATCTTACCCCTAGTGACACATTCTTCTACATCTGTACATTTGTCCTCTAGCCATTCCTGCTTAGCCATTTTGCACTTCTTGTTGATCTCATTTTTTAGACTTTTTTATTCCTTTTCGCCAGCTTCATTTACAGCATTTTTATATTTTCTTCTTTCATCATTTAATTTCAATATCTCATGTGTTACCCAAGTATTTCTACTAGCCTTCATCTTTTTACCTACTTGATCCTCTGCTGCCATCACTATTTCATCTCTCAAAGCTACCCATTCTTCTTCTAATGTATTCCTTTCCCCTGTTCTTGTCAATCGTTCCCTAACACTCCCTCTGAAACTCTCTACAACCTCTGGTTCTTTCAGTTTATCCATGCCCCATCTCCTTAAAGTCCCACCTTTTTGCAGTTTCTTCAGTTTTAATCTACAGTTCATAACCAATAAACTGTGGTCGGAGTCCACATCTGGCACTGGAAATGTCTTACAATTTAAAACCTGTTTCCTAAATCTGTGTCTTACCATTATATAATCAATCTGAAACCTTCCGGTGTCTCCAGGTCTCTTCCATGTACACAGACTTCTTTCTTCTGCACACGCCTCACACCATTACAGAGCCTCCACCAGCTTGAATAGTCAACTGCTGGCATGTAGGGTCCATGGATCCATGAGGTTGTCTCCATACCTGTACACGTCCATCCACTCAATACAAAATGGAATAAGACTCGTCAGACCAGGCAACATGTTTTCAGTCATCAACAGTCCAATGTCGGAGATGACAGGCCCAGACGAAGTGTAAAGCTTTGTATCGTGCAGTCATCTAAGGGTACACAAGTGGGTCTTTCACTCTGAAAGCCCATATCGATGATGTTTCATTGAATGGTTCAGATACTGACACATACTGATGGCCCAGCATTGAAATCTACAACAATTTGCAGAACGGTTGCACTTCTGTCTCATTGAACGATTCTCTTCATTCATCATTGGTCCTGCTCTTGCAGGATCTTTTATTGGCCACAGCAATGTCGGAGATTTGATGTTTTACCAGATTCCTGATACTTACAGTACACGAATGAAATGGTCACACGGGAAAAAACCCACTTCTTCAATACCTCGGAGATGCAGTGTCCCATCACTCGGGCGCTGACTATAACACCATGGTCAAACTCACTTAAATCTTGATAACATGCCATTATAGCAGCAGTAACCGATCTAACAACTGTGCCACACACTTTTCATCTTATATGAGCGTTGCCAACTGCAGTGTCATATTCTGCCCGTTTACATCTCTGTATTTGAATATACATGCCTATACAAGTTTCTCTGGCACTTCAGCGTATTTCTTCGATCTCTTCATCACCTATGGAGCTATTTCGCATATATACTTGTACTATTGTGGTAGGCGTGGGCTTTGTGGCTATCTTGGCTACAATAATACATTAACTATGCTGTCCATAGCAGCTTATCCGCGTTCCTACTTTTTATTCATTATTACACCTACTCCTACATTACCCCTACTGGATTTTGTATTTATAAACCTGTACTCACCTGACCAGAAGTCCCGTTCCTCCTGCACTGTACTTCATTAATTCCCACTATATCTAACTGTAACCTATCCATTTCCCTTTTTAAATTTTCTAACCTATCTGTCCAGTTTAAGGGATCTGTCAGTCCACACTCCGATCTGTAGAACACCATCTATGTTTCTCCTGATAATGACATACTCCTGAGTAGACCCCACCCAGAAATCCAAATGGGGGGCTATTTTATCTCTGGAATATTTTACCCAAGAGGATGCCATCATCATTTAACCATACAGTAAAGCTGCGTATCCTCGGGAAGAATTAGGGCTGTAGTCTCCCCTTGCTTTCAGGTGTTCACAGTACCAGCACAGCAATGCAGTTGTTTTGGTTGATATTATAAGGCCAGTTCCATCAATCATTCAGACTGTTGCTCCTGGAACTACTGGAAAGGCTTCTGCCCCTCTTAAGGAACCACACGTTTGTCTGGCCTCTCAATAATACCCCTCCATTGTGGTTGCACCTATGGTACTGCAATCTGTAATGCTCTGGCATCAACAGCAAGGGTCCATGGTTCATGGGAGGGGACAGGGTGGGGGCTGGGACATGAGGAGTATGACAATAATTTAGAGGTATTAGGGGAAGACAGTATGAGAATGACAGGATGGAGGGGTAATGTGAAACAGCACGAGGGTGACAGAGGAGGAGAACGTATGCAGATGACAAGAGTTTATGATGAACAGAGGACGAGGATGAATACAACAAGAGTGAGGATGAATCTGATGGAGTTAGAGAATAAGGGCTTGGGGCACTACGAGATGACGCTTCCATAGGGAGAGAATATTGGGACAGTGTGGAGTGGGTGGGGGGGTGGGAGAGTGGAGGATGAGGATGCTGCATGGGGAGGGAGAATGAGTATTACAGTGAGGAAAATATGTCAGTGGTGAGAGAGAGATGGTGCAGATGTAGAGGGAAAAGCAAGAAGTTGACAGGACCAGTTGCTGTGATGTCAGAGAAGAGAGAGACAGTGAGTGAGAGAGAGAGAGAGAGAGAGAGAGAGAGAGAGAGAGAGAGAGGGGGGGGGGGAGGGAGGGGGTGCAATAAAGAAGAGAGAATGGATGGAAAAATCAGGATTACAGGGACATGAGGTTTGAGAAGATTTGGAAAGAAGCAATGGAGTTTTCCAAGCGACTTGAATGGGATTGAAAGATAAGAGAGAAGAAGACTGGTGAACAGACAGAGGCTCAAAAATGATGCAGGCAGTAGTGGGGACTATGTTTGACGGACGGAGAAGGAGAGTAAGTGATATGCAACCCTTCTTTAAATTCTGTATTTTTATCAATTGTGAATGCAGGTACATATTACAGAAAACTTCCATGTTTCTTGGATGGATTAAAAACAATACATTGTACAGAAAGTATAAGTACATTTAATCTTTGTGGCAACCTTTCAGAAAAACTACATAGTCTGTTAAATGATTGGGTCTTCTGCCATTTGATGGTGTCATTGCAGGGAGCACCTGAAGAAGACATTAAGTCACACTGTCAAAACATCATGAGGGATGATGCTAATGGCCAGCAGAAGACCTAATTATTCAACACATCATCTATTGCGTGGAAAGCCTGCAGAATTACAATTTTACAGTAATCACAATAGTGATCCTGCATTATGTTTTACTCATCTTTCACACCCCTGTAACAAGAATAGAATGGAATGGACATGTCTTGAAAGGAGCATATAAGATGAACATCAACAAAAGCAAAACAAGAATAATAGAAAGTAGTCTAATGAAATCAAGTGATGCTGAGGGAATTAGATACTTAATAAAGTACACAGGTTTTGCTATATGAGCAGCAAAATAACTGATGATGGCTGAAATAGAGAGGATATAAAATGTAGACGCAATGGCTAGAAAAGCGTTTCTGGAGAAGAGAAGTTTGTTAACATCGAGTATAGATTTAAATGTCAGGAAGGAGTATGTTGCAGTAGTTACTAAGGGGCTCGCACAGAATAGAGTAACATGGAGAGTTGCATCAAACCAATCTTCAGACTGAACACCACAACGCCGACGACAACGCCGACGATCATTGCTCCATATTAATTACACAGGCCAATGAAAATTTTTTTTAAAAAATCTTTTTTTTTTGCTTTGATAGCTGATCTTCATAGATTTTTATGAGGTGAATCCAAATCTAGCCTTAGTTTTTTTGTATCACCCATAGTTTTTGAGCAATATGCTAGTTTTTGAGCAATATGCTTTTTATTATATAGTATAAAAATCCTATGCTATACGGTGGATGGGGAAATAAATGAAAAGCTTTGTTACAACATAAGCATGGTTTGTATTTACAGTAAGCTACTTAAAACAATGATATGTGTTAATAGAGGTTTCACTTGTCAGCCGGAATTGGTTTGTATTTTCTCTCTCTTTTTTCCTTGAAGCTTCTTTTGTAGCTTTTCTACGATCGGTCGCTTGCTGAACTTCTCGGAGAAGTGATCAACAGTAGTCCCCCATCATGTTGGTGTTTCAGCGGCCTTGGTAGCGTTTTTCCATCACTTTAATGTCCTGGTGAAAATGCTCTCCTTGCTCCTCATTAACATCTCCCATATTGTCCGGGAAGTAATCAAGGTGACTGTTCAAAAAGTGAACTTTCAGGCCCATTAAACATCCTAAAGTTTTAAACTCCTTTAACACTGTAGCTATAATAGAAACATATTCTGGGTCTCTTTCATGTCCTAAGAACTTTGTAACAACTTGTTTGAATGATACCCATGCTTCTTTCTCATTTAAGGTCATTGTGGATTCAAAGTTAACATCAATTTTCTAATGTGAGGTACGACAAAGATGCCTTCTTTTAGATGCATACATGTTACCATTGTGTAATAAAACAACCTTTAAACTAGTTTTGGACGAATCAATAAACAGCCTCCAGTCTTCCTTTTTGTATTCAATACCAAACTCATTCGTCAGACTGGGAATGTCTGAGCAGTACACTAAATCAGCTTCTTGTTGAAAAAGCTTGGAAAATTGCTGCTCTCTCTTCCTATACAAGTATATGCTGGTTCCAACTGCCAATAAGTTCTCTTCTTTTAATCTAGAGCCAAGAAATTCAGCTTTTCTTTGGTTAAGTGCAGATCCCTAATCAAATCATTAAGCTCTGTCTGAGTAAACAATTTGGGCTCTAGACTTTCTGTACTACAATGGAATTCATCATCATCTGTTTCATCTAAATCAGATTGTACAATACAAAACACTTCTGTTGGAATAGAATTTATATCATCTGGTGGTTCAGGAAATGGCAAATCTACACCATGCCTTACCGGTCGGATGGCAGACGGAAGGTTAGGGTAGCTTATCATCTTCTTGTTTTTTGAATTATGGCCAGTAATATCAACACTGCAAAAGCAGCAATCATTGGAATGATTTCTTGGCTCCCTCCATATCATAGGAACAGCAAATCTAAAGGCTTTTTTTCTCCTTTTTGGACCATTTTCTCAGATCTTCAACACATACATAACATACCTTATGTGGTACCCAAGATTTATCTTGATCACCATGTTTAGATCCAAAGTACGATAGATAAACCTTTTTCACAAAGTCTGTAACGTTTCTTTGGTGTTTTTAACCACAAATTCACCACAAATATAACAAAAACTGTCAGCTGAGTTTTTACAAGCATTATTAGACATTGTACTGAGCACATGTACAGGAAACGGGAACGTGAGGTTAGGCTGACAGTAAACAAAACACCATCTGTTAACACAAAAATCGAATCCACCTTTTTTTGCCAGCAAATGTTTTTCAACAGTCCCACCAACATCATCTACATTCATTACGCCTCCTTTTAAAACTGTTAAATTCTTTAAAAAACACTTAATTTAATAAATTTAACTATAAAATGTGAAGAAACGGTGGGTGACACAGTTTTTAAGTATCATATTTGGATTTCCCACCCTAAAAACATAAGAATAAGGTATTTTCAGCAAAAAAGTTTTTCCATTGTTGGCCTGTGTTATTTTTTGGAGTTGTGATTCTTTTTCGTCAGTGTATTAGGAAATTGCAACATTGGTATATAAACAACGAAGCTGTAATTTTGCAACAAATTTCTGTAAAACATTGCTAACCTATTAAGAAGCAGAAAAGCAAAAGCCAAATGCAATAAAACCACATATAATAAATAAGCATGGAAAAGCCGCACTGTTAACAATACAACAGGATTTATACTACAGTAGTCACAGTAACTGAAAAGTAAACACAGTCATCTGAGTTTTTCAAAAGTTAACTTTTCCCTCAAGTGGAAAGCAGAAGCAGAGAATTAATAATCTGCTGGAAACATTTTGATGAAAAGGCATCTCTCCCAGGGTTTCACAATGAGGGGGAAGAGGAGGAGAAGGATGCAAATAGATACAAAGCAAGTACATCTGATAACTTACATGATTCAGTGACTCTTATTTCAGAAAGATAACTGATGCAATCAGATGTCATTATGCATAAACCATCAACTTCATTCCAGTGATTTAGATATGAAGCAGAAAGATTGAAACAGGAAAAACAAAGCTGGCCGGAGTGGCCAAGCGGTTCTAGGTGCTACAGTCTGGAACCGCACGACCGCTACGGTTGCAGGTTCGAATCCTGCCTCGGGCATGGATGTGTGTGATGTCTTTAGATTAGTTAGGTTTAAGTAGTTCTAAGTTCTAGGGGACTGATGACCTCAGATGCTTAGTCCCATAGTGCTCAGAGCCAGGAAACACAAACATAAACTATTTCTCTATTCTTACACTACTGTGTCTCAAATCCACTATGTTTTTCCTTACTCATGCTCTTTTCACTTCCTTTGGTACATATTGTTAAGTGATTTCCTTGATATTCAGCCATTATTTTGACATTACCAATAGATGAATTACGGAAGAGAAATTTTATCAATTGAGCATCTATTTTCCAAAATATTCAAATATTTAAAAGGTAAGCACTAAATATTAAGGGGTAAAATTTGTAAGAACCCAGAATGGACTGATCATATAACCTCATGTGTAAGTAAAGCAGTTGGCAACTTTGGTTCATTGACACTGGGAAAATATGACACTGAAAAAGACTACTTACAAAAAAACTGGAATGACCAATCCTAGAATACTGCTCAAGTTTGTGGAACCATTGCAAATAGTACTAGCAGGAGATATTGAACATATACCAAGAAGGTAGTACAAATGCTCACAGGTTTGTTTGATCAATATAAAAGCTGTAAAAACCTGAGCTGGTAGATGCTTGAAGATAGATACCAAATGTCCTGCAAATTTCTACTTAAGAAGTTTCTAGAACAAATATTGAGTGAAAAATCTAGAAACATGTTATAGCTGCCAATGTATCACTCTCACAGGGACCATGAAGACAAGTTCAGGCTAATTACAGCACATATTCGTATTTACGCAATCCTCCTCTGCGCACTACGTATGAAAATGGAATGGGAAGAAAGATAATTGGTAAAATGGAAGGTACCTTCTGCTACGCACTTCAAAGTGGTTTACAGAGTGTATATTGGTAGATAGTTGTTACTCACCATAAGCTGAGTTGCAGATAGACACTACAAAAATGTTGTCACGTATATAGATTTCAGCCAGTAAGGCCTTTGTCAAAATTAGATCAAACACACACACACACACACACACACACACACAGTCTCAGTCAACTAAGGCTAAAAGTGAAGTGCTGCTGGGGAGCAGGCAAGGACAAGGTGAAGAGAGGGTACAGCAGCTATGTGCAGTCAGGAGGTTAGACAGAGGGCAGCAGTGTGTGTGTGTGGGGGGGGGGGGGGGGGGGGAATAGTGCAGAAGTAAAAAGACTAGGTGCTATAGAGGAATGAGGGCAGTGTAGTGCTCGAATGGGAACAGAGAAGGGGCTAGATGGGAGAGGACAATGACTAACAAAGGTTAAGGCCAGGAGGGTTATAGGAATGTAGGATATACTGCAGGGAAAGTTCCCACATATGCAATTCAGAAAAGCTGTTGTTGGTGGGAATTATTCATATGGCATAAGCTGTGAAGCAGTCACTGAAATGATGGATGTCATGTTCAGCAGCATGCTCGGCAACAGGGTGGTTGATTTGTTTCTTGGCCCCAGTTTGTCAGTGGCCATTCATGCAGACAGACAGCTTTTGGTTGTCATGTCCACATAGAATACAGCACAGTAGTTGCAGCTTAGCTTGTCGATCACATGACTTGTTTCACAGGTAGCCCTGCCTTTGATGCAATAGGCAATGTTTGTGACCGGACTGGAGTAGGTGGTGATGGTAGGATGTGCGCGACAGGTCTTGCATCTAGGTCTATAGGTCTATTACACAGGTATGAGCCATGAGGTAAGGGGTTGGGAGCATGGGTTGTGTAGGGATGGACGAGTATATTGTGTAGGTTTGGTGGACAGTGGAATACCACTGTGAGAGGGGTGGGAAGGGTAGTGGGCAGAACATTTCTCATTTCACAGCTTGACGAGAGGTAGTTGAAACCCTGGCAGAGAATGTCTTTTAGTTACTCCATCCCTAGGTGGTACTGAGTTATGAGGATGCTCCTCTGCGGCCGGACAGTGGGACTTTGGGAGATGGTGGGAGACTGGAAAGATAAGGCACAGGAGATTTGTTTTTGTACATGGTTGGGAGGATAATTATGGTTCCTGAAGACTTCAATGAGATCCTCGGTATATTTTGAGAGGGACTGCTCGTCGCTACAGATGTGAAGATCATGGGTGGTTAGTCTGTATGGAAGGGACTTCTTGATATGGAACTGGTGGCAACTGTTGAAGTGGAGATATTGTTGTTTGTTAGTCGGTTTGATAGGGATGGAGGTACTGATGTAGCCATCTTTGAGGTGGACGACATCATCTAGGAAGGTGGCTTGTTGGGATGAGTAGAACCAGGTGAAGCAACTGGGAGAGAAATTGTTGAGGCTCTGGAGGAATGTGGATAAGGTGTCCTCACCCTTGATCCAAATCTCTAAGATGTCATTAATGAATCTGACACAGATGAGGGGTTTAGGATTCTGGGTGTTTAGGAAGGATTCCTCTAGATGGCTCATGAATAGGTTGGCATAGGACAGCACCATGTGAGTGCCCATAGCCGTATCCTGGATTTGTTTGTAGGTAATGTCTTCAAAGGAAAAGTAACTGTGGGTGAGGGTATAGTTGGTCATGGCGACTGCGAATGGTGGTGGTCAATAGCAATAAGCCATGGGCATTACAGTTGTCAGTGTAAAGGGAGGTGGCATTAATAGTGATGAGCAGGGCAAAGTGTGGCAGGAGGACAGGGATTGTGGAGAATCAGTGGAGGAAATGGTTGGTATCTTTTATATAGGAGGATAAGTTCCAGATAATTGGTTGAAAGTGTTGGTCTATGAAAGCAGAAATTCCCTCAGTGGGGGCAAAGCAACTGGCCAAAATAGGGCATCCTGGGTGGTTGGGTTTCTGGACTTTAGGAAGCATATAAAAGGCAGGAGTGTGGAGAATGGTAGGGGTGAGCAGAGAGATGGACTCTGGGGAGGTATTCTGTGATGGGCCTACGAATACCAACTTCATAGATGTAGCCTTAAAAATACTTTGGTAGCTGTTCAGTAATTTAATTTTTTAAGCAATCACCGACTATTTTATCCCCTTTATGGTGGAATTACCAGAAATGCTGAAACACATATTTTTTATTTTCTGACTAAGAAACCAAATACCAGTTTTTGAAGTTCCAGCTTCAAAATTCCTTTAATAGCGACATAGTTTCAAAAGGTCTTTCATTCTCTATTTCACCCCCTTAGGAGTGGAATTTCAGAAATTCCTTCTTAAATGATGCCTTCAGTATAAAATCCACAGCCTCTCCAAACTGCAAGTTTCTATACTTAGGAGGATTGGGCTGGGCAGTCACGAGTCAGTGAATCTGTCTGAGCCTATTTCACCCCCCTCAGGGGTTAAGCTTCCAACAACAGTGAACTCATATTTTTTTTCATCTCTAACCATGAAGCCAAACATCAACTTCAAAGGTATTGCTTTAAAAATGCATCCACAATGGAATACTGGGTATTCCATTTATCTGATGACTGCCTGCGCAACGCGGTAGATGCCTGGCAGTGAGCGCTCCATTGACTGGCGATCAGATGCCGTGTCGCCCGTCTACTGCTGCGGTACCACTTGACTACATTTAAACCATACACGAATAAATTTTGTACTCACCCATGTCACATATGAAGATGCTGAAACTGCCTGCCATTATTTTCCACACATTTCTGACATCTACTCAAGAAATTATTAATCAACGATGTAATTCTCTCTGAGATATTGAATTAATTGATTCATAGATATTATACTTGAGCTCCTTTATCGTGTGAGGATTTGTTGTGTATGCTTTGTCCTTCAGTGCACCCCATAAATAAAAATCGCACAGAGTTAAATCAGGACTTCTAGTAGGCCAGATTTTGTTACTAATCACTCGTTCATCAAACACATCATGAATTGTGTGCAAAGAAACACTGGCCATATGAGCCCTAGCCAAATTCTGTTGAAAACAATGCGAAGCTTCATTCTCTTTCAATCAGTTCATTAAAAACACTGGCAAAATGTTTTGGTCATTAAAAAAATTGAGCCTATTATTCTGTCATCACTAACTGTGCACCACACCCCTATTTTCTGATCATGAAGGGGTTCCTCATGAAGCACTATAGGTCTATCGGTGCTCCAATGTTGACAGTTTTGGGAATTAACATACCCAGGTAAATGGAACCAAGCCTCGTCTGAAAACAGAATGAGGTTCGACTCCATTTCACCATCATGCACTTGTTTTAAAACCCATTCGCAAAACTTAAACCCATGCACAGGATCACTAGGTCCAAGTTCTTGAACTACTGATACTTTATAGGGTCTTACCCCATGCAGCTTAGCACCTCTTTGTACTGAGGTGTGCGAAATTTGTGTTTGCTGCAAAAGACATCCAAGACTTTTTAGGTGAATTTTCCAGGTGGTACACAGTGTCACTGAGATGAGTTTCTATGAGCACTGAATGTCATCGTTTACACTTGTTATCTTGAATGCTTTCTGTTTCATGAAATTTATTCAATAATTTTAGAACTGCATACGACTCTGAACTCTTCTGTTTATACTATCTCCAAACAGTACAAGTGTACGCACATTTGAATCATAAATAAGCACTGGTAGAACTGAATAATTTGCTCTTGCCATAGCTGCATTCGCAAACTTCAGTGTTACACTCATGATGCCTGTTTCACTGCTCGAATGACACAGGCTGACAAGGAGCATATGCCTGTACGGCCTTCAGGCTCCTCCTCCCCCCCCCCCCCCCCTCCATCATAATCATCATCATTTAAGACTGATTACGCCTTTCAGCCCCCTCCCAAAAAAAAAAAAAAAAAAAAAAAAAAAAAAAAATTAAGGGTGGGGGAGGCATACTGAAGTTCTGTGGGATCCATTCGACTGGCAGGCATGGCTTCCATGGCCGGCCTGGGCAGGCAGTCATCAGATAAAAGGAACGCCTTGTATTTTCATAAAATATTTCACCCCCTTAGGGTCTGAGCTTCCAAGAACAGTGACATGCACATGTTTTATTTCTAACAGAGAAGCAAAATACAAATTTTCATAGACTTAGCTTCAAAAATGCTTGCACAATGAAATATTTCCATAAAGGACTTTCACTCCTCATTTTACCTCACAGGGTTAAATTTACAAAAATGCTGAAACACATATTTCTTTACTTCTGACCAAGAAACCAAATACAATTTTTATAGGTCTAGCTTCAAAATTGCATTAATAGCAACATTTTTGACAAAAAAACCTCCTTCCCCTATTTCACCCCTTCGGGTTGGAATTTCAAAAAAACTCTTCTTAAACACCTACGTCATAAGATGCACAACTTCTCCAAACTTCATGCTTCTACGCCTAGTGGTTTGGGCTGGGTGATGGTCAGTGAGTGAGTCCATTTCCTTTTATATATAGAGATTTCACTAATGAGTATTTAAATCTGTAAGGAAACTGACCACACCTGAAAGACACACTGCTAAGTGACTGTGTATGTATGGTATTCTGTCTTACGGCAGGTCTTGTCATGGGTTAAGCCTCTTCCACTTTTGTCTGTCCATAGCCAGTCTTTTCATTTCTGCATATTTGCCTCCTTTGATATTGTCCAGCATTTGATATCTTCTTTTTCCTCTTCCCCTTTTTCACTCCATCATTTTTTCTATTCCTTCCTTCAATAAACAGTCCCTCCTCAAATAATGTCCAATCCAGTTCCATTTTCTCTTTCTGATGACTTTCAGCATCTTTCTTTCTTCTCCAACTCTTCGTAATACTTCTTCATTCCTTACTCGGTCTTCCCATTTCACTTTTTCCCCTCTTCTCCATATCCACATCTCTAGTGTCTCCAATCTTCTTTCATCTTCCTTCCTCAATGTCCTGGTCTCTGCACCATATAGTGCAATGCTCCAGATGTAACATTTGGCAAGTCTTTTCCTCAGATCTTTGTTTCGTGGCCCACAAAGTAATTTCTGTTTCCTCCTGAATCCTTCTTTTGCCATTGCAATTCTTTTCCTAATTTCTGTTGATGGGATGGATCTCTGAATTAATGCATGGTGCACTGATATCCACAATTCTTCTTTATATTTCATCATAGTCAACTGCTAAGGAACAGAGAGACTGTTGGACAGGAATAATGACAGGCAATGATGGACAACATGAGACACAGTACATACATAACAGAGGTGGAATGGTGTATTTATAACTAAAGTTGGTAAAGATTTCACCACAAGGAAAAGCAAGATAGCAGATATAAACATCATTTATGTCTGACACAGGTCAGATTCCCAACATAAAGGTTGATATCGGACTCTCAGTAAGGAATATACCCTCCTCAGGCACTAATGCACATTTAGTACCTGTTATTTCATGCTGGCTACCAAACTGTTGAGAAGCCCTTGGGGTGGGGATATTGTCCACTCCTCTCTCAAGGTTCAAGGAATTTTTCAGTTCTTGCAGTTTGGGGAGGGGGTGTACATTGAGAAACACATCTGCCAAGAGCATCTCAGGCATGCTCTATAGGGTTTAGGTCCGGAGAGCATGAAGGCTATTCCATATGTTCAATATCTTCACCTTCCAGTGTGTCTGACACCTCAGCTGTCCTGTTTGGGCAGATGGTTCTGGCAGAGACAAGTGTACCAACAGTGGTCACAAGTTATGCAGCAATCTGCCTAAGAGTGATATGCCCATTCCTTTATGCAACTAGGGCTACATATTGATCCTCTTACAGTGTGGTAGTCCATATTTGACCACTGGCATGCTTTTGCATAGCATTTCTGATGTGTCGGCAGCTGGGCCAACACCTTGTAGATAGAGGTGGCTGAAAATGCACGCTAGACTAACGCAGACGGGCGTGAAGTACTGGAACAGGATACGTAATTAATGCTATGAAGAAAAGAACGGAGCTTCTCATATACTTAACTTTAATTTCTTCTGGTACATCTCTATTGACGATACAAAGGAGACTTTAATTACAATCACTGTAAGGCTAATGGCGCCTTGCTAGTTTGTAGCCATTAACTTAGCTGAAGGCTATTCTGTCTCTCGGCTAATGAGAGAGAAAGGCTTCGTACGTCTAGTCGCTAGCACTGTCGTCCGTACAACTGGGCTGAGTTCGAGTCAGTCTCTCGAGACCTGCCTTGTGGTAGCGCTAGGTTTGCGATCACACAGTGGCGACACGCGGGTCCGACATGTACTACAGGACCGCGGCCGATGTAAACCCACTTAGGACGTGTGGTGTCTGGCTGTGACACCACAATTTCCACTTTCGGCAGTTTTTTTAAATCATGACATGACACTTCTGGGCACACCCATATAGTGTCAACGTTAGTGACACTTTGACTGGCTTTATCTGTGCTACTGCTTATCTACAATCATAAGCATGCAAATGTCATCTTGCGGATATGACACCGTACCACACGGAATGTTGCACTAATTGATTCCACAAAAACCTTCACCAGACACCGTACTGCATGAACTGTCGAATGCAAACAGAGTGTTTGTGCACAGGTTCTGCTGCAGTTTAACACATCCCACCCTACACATTTCTTCCAATTTCATTGGTCAAGTATTCACAGCAATTGGCAGCTGTTCTGCATCTGCGGATACTGGCATCAGTTCTGCAGCAATTGTCAGCTTTTCTGTAACAACTGACATTGTTCCCTAACAATTGTCAAGCTTAACAGTGGTCTGCCTCTGCCAATACACTACCATCTCCCAAGCAGATACTTGCTTTCTACCCCACAATGTGCAACATCACTACTCGGCCAACATCAGGACGAGATACGTATAATCCTTGCTGTCCATGCCTCTCGCTGTCCTTGCTCTCCCTTTCCCCTCAGCTCGTCTTAGTTCATCATTTACTCCACCAACCCCCCCCCCCTCCCCCCTCCACACACACACACACCAACAGACAAACCTTCACTTAATTTAAAGTGCAGTGCACAGGCAGGGTAGTTGTATGTGTATGGAGCTGTCTGTGTGCTGTGAATAATTGAAGTTTGTCAGTTGAGCAACCATGTTCCAGTTTCTGTATATGAGTCTACATAATATCCAGTGCCTCCTCCATATGGAGATTGGTTACATGCCCTTATTTGTATCGCATACTGAATTCTGCCTAAGAGAGAGCCATCAATTACAAAACTCAGCTCTTCATCAGAGTTCGTATATGACTCGAACTCATGACCAAGTCGATGAGAGCTTCATCTTCCCACATTTTTAAAATGAAATACACATTTGGCAGGAAGGAGTAAGTGTATTGACATAATGCCACACAAAATGCGGCATTTAAACTTGACGCATAAGGTGTATATGAGTAGAATTTAAGGACTTCAAATTTGGGATAATAAACTTGGAGAAAGAAGAAGACCAAGTCTTTAACTGAGTCTCTGATTATGACTGTTGTCTGAAAGAAACAAACAAGTCTACAAAATCAGTTGTTTGAAAATACCGAGTCATTGACAATGATAGTTACGTGAAACTAATAAGCAGAGGATAACACACTAGATGGTCTATCAACATGGAAGACATTTGCAGATGGTCACATCATTATTTTATATTTCGTGTCAAATTCTCTTTTTTGACAATTTTTCAATAGTAAGGAGAGGATTACATTTACAAACTACTGGTTTCGGCCTTTTCCAAACAAACAGCTCTGGCAGTACTTTTTCTGGTGAGCTGTCATTTTCTTTCAGGGATGCTATAAAATCCACTGCCTCATGTTTGCATTTAGCAGTGGCAGCTTGTGCAAAATTTTGCCAATGTGCTACAATATTACAAAAATAAGCAGACTGTGTTTCACTATGTCATCATGATAGGTGTGACTTAATACTGTCGCAATATTAGCTTACATAATATACTAAGATCATGTATACTGTTTATATATTTACAACTTTCACTATGTTTTTTATTACAGCATTAATATGTACTAGAACTTTCACTTCTCCAGTACATGATGCATCACAGTTCCTGAATAACAAATATTATGGAATTATGGAAATCAGTGCGCCACACGTTAATTCAGAAGTCAGTCACTCGGCAATGTGTCTTTCAGGTGCAGCCAGTTTCCTTACAGACTGAAACACTCATAGCATTACAAACATCACATCTGCAGATCCAACTCTTTTTGGACACTTTCATACTTAACTTCCTCGTGTACCCCCTTATGCTATCGCATATAGCGTTTTGACTGGCAAGGGTAGTAATCTTAAATAAATCTAAATTTTATAATTAATAGTTTAACATTATAAGAGAAAAAAGGGGGAGGAGGGTTATAGCAGTGGAATTAAAACCTGAGCCAACATATTGCCAATCTATGCTCTTGAGCATTGTAATGACATGTAAAATGCTACTAAAAAGATTCGTCACACTCTATTTGTATTTCTTCAGTGTTTTACCTTTTCATATGGCCTACTCAGATAAAATATTCTAAGAAATTAAAGCTCTCATTTTTCTCCTCAAAAAATCTACTGGAAAAGGCCCTCTTTGCAGACAATCTACAGATTTTTTCACTTATGCTGGCACAATGCTTTACACACACTTCCAAAGCAAATTACTGGTGTGGTACTGAAGCAACGTACCACCCTAGTGCCAGCCGAGATGATGTCCCGTCAGAGCACGTACAGTTAAAAACAGACAGCTGCTACCTTTCTCCGAGATCTTCATAGTGGGACTCGCACCATTTCCACACTTGACAATGGTATATAGTTATCACAGAGAGAGCGCTACAAAATGTTTTCCTCTGTTTTATTTGCATACCATCATGCATTCGAACAGAAATGGCAAAATTTTTGTGTGTTTCCAGCTTGCATTCAAAGATAAATGGCATGATTTTAGTGCAATATTTACAGTGTACAGCAGCACATTAACATATGATCACACGCCACCACTGGCATTTAGTATTTCATCTTTAACATGTGGTTATTCATTCCTCTAACACTGGAAATATGTTAACATTTAACCTACTTTTCAGAATTTTTTCAAATGTTGAAATGATGATGTGTAAGGAGTAAATGCTCTGATTTCACTGGTGATGTGCAACAAAAATAGAAAATTTGACAATACAGGGTAGCACAGGGAAATGGGAAATTTTGAAGTAATGTAATTTGCTGTAATAAACACAGGAAAAACATTTTTCTATTGACAAAAGTGCATTTATGCAGTATTTAATTTATGTTTTCATTATGAAATGCACAAACTGTCTCTTCACTTTTTAAAGATATCAGAAAGATGTGCTCCCTTTGGTGTTCGCATTCTAATACCCTGTTATGGAAACTCTGGAATGCTCAGTGGGTATGGTAGTGATGCCTTGGGGTATGGTAGTGATGCCTTGGGGTATGGTAGTGATTTCTTCTTCAACCTTGTTTCAGTTCATGAATAGTTGCATGATATGTGCACTTCTTTGGTTTTAAGATGTCTCCACAGGAAGAAATTAGACACACTATGATCAGGGGATCTCGCAGGTCATGAAATGTCACTATTACATGAAATTACACGCCTTTCACTGATTGTTGGGCAGTATGTGCCTTGGCTCCATCCTGCTGAAAATATGTTTTCAATGTCTCGATGTACAGAATATCAGTGTACAGAATGTCTCAAAAGCATATCAACATACTGAGCAGATGTTACGTATTGCTGCAACACTATCCTACACTCAAAAAGGCTACAACACCATGACATGATACAGCACACCATTCTGCAACCTTGGCACTGTGTAATGAAGCTTTTGAAACTCTCAAGGATTTTCCTGTGGCCACAAACAGAAATTCTGTTTGTTAATGTATCCATTACAGTGGAAGTGGGCATCATCTCACTTCCGTATGTTGTTAAGAAAATTGGCGGACTCAATGATTTTAGCTAAAAGCCATTCACTAAATTCTGTATGCGACACAGGGTCCTGTACATTTAATTGCTACCCAGTCTTTAATGTGTGCAGTATTACTTGTACTCTTCATCACCCAATCACTAGCAGACATAGTGGCATAGTGGCAAGAGCTCCTCTCAATGGAAACAGCTGCAAAGTTCTCTGGGGTATGTACTGTCCAAATTCCGCCTGAAGGCTTCTTTTTCAAGGTTGAATCAGTTTCTTCAAAATTATGCCCCCCTCATTGTATTTGCATGAGCAAATGGGACATGTCCAAGATGAACTAGCTGGTAACACTGTCGAAATACCTTTTGTGCAGTAGTCACATTATCATGTTGCTTGTAAAATCCTTTCACAGCGATAAAATGTTTTGTGCCATTCCACTGCTGCATGCTTACTTAATGGCAACATACTTACAACTACATATCAGTTCCAAACAACTTTCAGTGCTAGTGTTGACAACACTAATGTTCAAAATTTCCACTTTGCCTGTGCCACCTTATATATTAAGTTTAAACATCAGATGCACAAAGGGAAAGTATGAAACATAGAATGCAAGAAGTATGTGTAAAATGAATCGGGAAGATATTTTTATATTAAAATTTCCGTACATTATGAAGACTAATGATATGCGGTTGGATGTAAGGACACGGTGAACCATATCAAACAACACAAGAGAGTTGGGTTTTTTTTCTCCTTAGCAACTACATTCATCTGTTCATGAACAGTTATAAATATTACTAGGAAACACTGTTTCTCTTTTGGACTGTTGGCCTGTCATCAGAGCTCTTGGTAAGTGGCGTGGTGGCAGTAGGTTAGAAGCACTGTATGAAAAAATATATTTACATCCACAATAGCTTTAGCATTCACAATATTCACCATTTCATTCAACAATAATAATCGAAAATTTGCCTTGGGAGTAAAATTTGCCTTGGGAATAAAGCAATATATGAAGAAAAGCTGGAAAAAAAATGGTTCAAATGGCTCTGAGCACTATGGGACTTAGCATCTGAGGTCATCAGTCCCTAGAACTTAGAACTATTTAAACCTAACTAACCTAAGGACTTCACACACATCCATGTCCCAGGCAGGATTCGAACCTGCGACCGTAGCAGTTGCGCGGTTACAGACTGAAGTGCCTAGAGTCGCTCGGCCACTGCGGCCGGCGAAAACTGGAAAGTAGCGCACAATAATTTTATAACCAAAATGTATAATTGGTAACAAAACAAAAATCACAAGTGAACTTACATCTTTTATCTACTTTTCTACATAGTCACCAACGTTCTGAACACATTTCTCCCATTGTGGTAGCAGTCTGAATATGCCCTGTTCGTAGAAGTCTGTTTGGTTGGAGTATAGATATCTGAGGACTGCTGATTTCACTTCTGCATCTGTTGCAAATCGTTGGCCGGCCAGAAATATCATCATGGGACCAAACAGATGAAAGTCTGACAGTGCAAGGTCTGGACTGTAAGGTGGAAGCTGGAACACCTCCCACCCAGATTTGGTGATTTTCTCGTGAATAGGAGCAGTAACATGTGGCCAAGCATTGCCACAAAGAAGTTTGACATTGTCAGCTTTACTGTTTTATTTATCATGAAGGAGATAATGCAACTTAACCAAAGTTTTAATGTAGGCTGCAGCATTTGTAGTGGTCCTGTGTTCAGCAAAACCCACCGCTAATACACCATGCATATCCCAGAACATTGTCACAAGCACTTTCCTGGCAGACTGAATTGCTCTGAATTTTTTTCATACATACTGGCCCAGATCACAGAATAAATAGACTGACTGTCCTTTACAGTGGAACAGTCAACTGCATATATAGTTTTTCCATCAGACAACAGGTGCCACAGGCAGAGCTATGATGGTCACTGACTTATACATGTCACGGAGCTAGTAATGCTATTTCTACAGTGAAGTGTTTGAGGATGGATTTGTTGGCATTTAGCAGAAGGCCAGTGCACTGCAAGCCGAGTGCATTTACCCCAAAGCTGACTGTAATTGAAGAATGAAAGTCACCAATTAACTTTTGTAATTCTACAGTCAAAAATTATTTCTGCTGTAGGGATACTTCTTACAGTTATGTGTGGAATAAATAAATGAAATGAATGGAAAGTGGATGCTTATAAACATTTCCACTGATGCAGTGCTTGTGTGCAAGTTGCACTGCCATAAAGGCTTTCTGATAAATTGTCACATTTATGCAGTTTCATGGTTTACACATTTGTCACCCTGGATTATGGGGGTAAAAGTATCTCCATGTGCTATATTACACTAAAAGCTCTCACATTCTTCTCAACTTCTTAGAATTTTGTGCCAATGCTAGTATAAACAAAGAATAGGTAACTGTCAGAAGCCAACTGGTTTTCAGTTCGAAGTCCTGTAGAACATTTGTTACACGTGTCTCAGTAATTTGTTTCTTGCTTCACTCTTTACTGTTGGTAATCACTTGCCAATAATATCATAGTGATTCTTGGTGATTCCTGTTTATCAGATGTTAGGAACAGTATGAATAAATTTATCTGAATATAAGCAATCATCCATGAGCTGCAGTGCTACACAATTGTGGATGGTCCAACTACACAGGCACCCACCACTGTTTTGTTTCCTGTGTTTTACATCCGACTGCTCCTGCCTGACATTAAAATGAACATCTACAACACCACACGCTGATTTCACTGCACCATATAAAAATTAAAATGATGAGTAATATGTGCAGACAGCTCATTACAACTGCTATTCAAGTAAATGATTTGAGCACAGTTCCTGTAGTAAGTACAATGTGAGTACAATTGTGTGTCTGTCCTGACACTATCAACATTAGCCTCTATTGTGCATAGTGGATGTATTGGCATTAGCTAAATTATAATGACCCTAATTTTTCTCACTTAGGCAGTAAACAAGCTTAAGAAACAGTTTTGGCTTCCTTTGTAACTATTTCTTTAGCCATTCTTAACCACAACCACATTTTGCATCTGATTACAATTGGATGTAAATGACTGTAATTTCATCTATGCACTGAACATCTGTGTATTCAAAAATGCTATTAAAAAAATTGTTGTGATACTTTAAACATCTTCAATATACTGTCAACACATCTACTACGGTCACGAACAGTACTGTTTTGCTCAGATTAAACACGTTATCGCCTTTGAGTTAAATGGGGCAGAATGATGAAGGAAATACAATGAACTGGATTAGTGTAGTGTACTGATTTTTTATTTGTCACTTCAACACAATGTAAGCAAACCACATAGCTTTTCATATCTTAAGTTCTGAAAAAGTTTTACGAAACTTGTCTTTGAATATAGTTCTGCAACTTTAACATAATTTGCATTTAGCAAATTGATTTAAAATCCTCAGTTAAAGAAAAATTCTTCCCAACAAGCCAAAGTTAGGAAACAGGGGCTATGTCTGGAGAATACGGTTGGTGGAGAGATAATGCAAAGCCCAATCCATGCACTTTCACCACTGCCATCACTGATGTGTGGAATGATGCATTATCCTGGTGAAACAGCACATTTTTGCATGAGGACCTTGGTCTTTCTTCAGCCAAAAGCTTCAAACTATCCAACAATGCAGCATGATAGGGTGCAGTTATGATTCTGCCTTTTTCCAAGTAATCTAGGAGGATTATTCCTTGGGAATCTGAAAAAACAGTGGCCATCAACTTACCAACTGACAAAATGGTCTTTGCCTTCTTTGGTGCACTTTCACCAGCCTTGGTCCATTGATCTGACAGCCATTTTGACTCTGGTGTGAAATGATGGAGCAGGTTCCGACAGCAGTCACAAATCGGTGCAAGAAGTCTTGAACATAGTGATTAGACACAGCCAGACATGAATGAAATGTTGTGTTGAATGCACTTTTAGTTGACTGTGAGCATTTGCAGCACCCGCCTCACATACAGCTTCTTCATAGGCACTTCTTCTAGCAGGACATTATGCACTCACTTAGCTGACATGCCTACAGTCTCAGCAATATCAGGAATTTTTATTCAGTGCCCTTGCATTACCATATTATGGATTTTGTCGATGGTTTCCTATGTGGCCGATACAGACACCTTTATGCTGACATCACTGAAATTCTTGGTATGATCCTCGGAATAGTCAAGCTTACCAACCATTAAGATACAACAAAAATTCTTTTGTGTGAATTTACCAGACTCATCAAACCACCCTCGTAACTGTCTCTCAGAGAAAATGCAAACTATATATTCATATTTCATTAATAACCTTGATAGTTTAAGCAGCGTTAGCTTTATAAAAAGTAGTTTTTCGTCAAGGGTTTGCAAACAGATCTCTCTACTTTCAAACTTTTTGCACTACTTTAAATACTTTCATTTTCAGATCGTTACATAAATTAGCATGCATACAAGAGGCTGTTCTACATTACATATCAGTCCTTAAATTCTGAGAATGTTGTGTCTATGCCTGGTTGATACTAAGCAAACAAACATTAGCGCAAACCGCATTCTCTCATCTGTAAATGGTAGGTAAGTTTGAGCAAATGACATTCAGTCATGTTTGAGTCATAGTTCACTCACTATCCACAATGCTTCCAATTTTTTAGAAAATGTTCAGAATCAACCAATTTTCAATTTCTTCCTTTAAGGTAACTTTTTTGCTTTTTAAGTGAAACAGATCCTGTCTAAAATGTTATTTTCCCTTTAGTGAAAGAAACAACTTAACAGTGAATGCATTATTTCAATGTTTGCAAGTGTTTGCATAATGAAATTCTCATTCTGTCATGTTCCTTCCATTAATTATCATGTAAATGCTCATCAGACAGACACCGCATAATAGAAGAAATGGCAGAGAGCACTAATGAATTGCTTCCTTGAGCCTGGTTTTCACCAGAGCGAGGTGTAAATGGTGGGTAAGAAAATATTCCATCATGTTCAATTCGCATTCATGTGCTGGTGGTCAGCTAGTTGCTGGTCTTTTAGTGAAGCATCAAAGGAAACTCGTGTCTTCTCTGCTTTGGTGCTAGCATTTTCCACTGTTTTGTTTGTGAACAGCTTTTTGGTGATTAATCAGCTATTAATGCTCTGATTTTAAATTTCCTCCTCGAGTGTAATGAGGAACAGGTGAAAAGCTTCAACTGATGTATGTGCAAAGATTCAGAGTTATGCTAAACAAGGCTGGAGCTGCAATTCAGCATTAAGTGTGCTATCTTGACACAATTCGCAATTGCATAAGAATTCAGACACCTACATACTTATTTAACTACTCCTTTTTGCTTTCTTCATCAAAAGCAGCACGCACAATAATCATTCCTCTACATAAAAGATTCACATCTTTTTTATAACTAGTGCTGTTATTGTGTGAAATGTGAGAGGGTTATTAAAAAAAAATATGTACAGTTAGCAGGTTTGGCAAGTTATGCTCGCCCTCTTGTGTTCTCTCCTGTGAACAGTGGTGATCTGTCTAAATGCTAGTTCACTTTTGTTCACTTCCATATGCTGCTTTGTATACCAGGCTTTACGCTAGTTCACTCACGTTCACTTTCTTTCACTGTAGTATGTACCAGGCTTTAGAACAATGAAATGATTTCATATGATGATTTTTCCTTAACTAGGAACAACAGTCATAATATACCTTTAAATACAATAATTGCCACCATTAATCAGACTAAGTTTTTATCATTCATTTGTTTTACTATCGAAGTTTCAGCTGTGGAGCTATTTTAAGGTGCAATGTCACAACTAAATACTACTACTTAAACTGTATTGTTTATTAAATGTTTTTACGTTATGCCTTGCACTTCATTAGCCATATGTTTCATAGGTTTCAATTTTCACCCTGCACTTGAAAATGTCCTTACAGCTGAAATCGCAACAGTGAAATAAATGTCAAATGGCAGCAATGATTTCAGTTAAAAGTATCATATGGCTTTTGTGCAGCATGTACAGTTGCCGCATTATATAATCATGTAATTTCAATAAAATTTGAGCAGTATTGAGTCAAAATCCACTTCTGAAATCTTTCTTCATCTTTGACGGGAAACCTGAATTTTCTAGTTCATGACTTGTCTGCCTGTTCCTTCCATGATTGATGTACTAGCAGGTACTTGATAAGGTAACTTGATCTGCTAGTGACGCAGAAATTAGCCAGTATAAAGTGACTTGCGGCTGCTTGCAGTCGGCCAAGGTTGCCACAAATTTCATTGAGTGGAGTGCCATCTAGCAGTTGATGCCACAAGTAAGGCTGTCACTGCCTGGTGGCTGTTCCCTGATGAGGGTTGCCTGCCAGATCACACACTCAGTCAATCTGTATTTTGTGTGATCTGGGGTACTGGAGAACCAGCATGTTTTCACTCCATTGAAGCCTGCTTGGTTTCTGACATGTAGTGGTATGCTCACGACTCATCAGTGACAATTCCCTTCAGAAAGTCATGCCCTCCTGCGGCATAATGTGTTAAGTGATCCAACCTTGTCATCATTCACTGGCGCTTCTGGTTGTCTGTCAGGTTCTTAGGCACCAACAAGCACTAACTTCATGAGATTTCAACATGTCATGAACAATAGCGTACACCACACGATAGGAAATATTGAACTGCTGTGATAATGTTCGCAGTTTCACATGCCAGTCATTCAAAACTGCTGCCTCAATAGCTCCAACATTTCACAGGGTTGCAGCTATTACCAGCTGCCAGACTGGGCAAATCATTAAGGTTCACACGGCCCTCTTGGAAGAATGCACATCACCTATAGACACTGCTGAGGTCCATACAGTTATCCCCTTTGCGAATTTCACTTGATTTATGCCTTTTGGCCTACAAATATTGAACTACACTTCGCTGCTCTTCACAAATGGATGGCGGTAACAAGTGTGCCATGTATGTTTTGTAGCCCAGGCTTCTCTTGCTAGAGTTGCAAATGAAATAAAAACACCCTCTGCAGCAAAAATTTCAAACTGTATCATCATGAAATTTCAACATTCCAGCTGCAATACCATGAGAGAAAAAAAATTATTGAGTAAGACTTTCCGATCTTGCCTTGTATTACACTGTTGTAAACTTATACAGACACCACACACAATTAAACAGCATACGGCTCCATGGCCTGCCTAAAGAGCCCACACACACTGGCACAGATGGCACAGCAAGTGCTGCACCATGTGCCAAACAGCTGTATATAAGCCAGCACACCAGGGCTCTTGCCAGACTAATGTTTATTCAACAGATGTACGCTCCATGCTAGACTGTGCATTAATGTACTTCTTGATTAAGTGTGTTAAGCACTAAGTACTACTTCATTCGGTGTCTTAGCATATCCCTCAAGTGGAAACTGAATAAAGTTACGGTCTGAAATTCTGATACTGTGTTTGTGCAACATTACAATACACACCATTCAGATTATCTGTAATTACAAGCAGTTTCTAGAATGTTAAACCACTAACACAAACATGGTAGCCCTGACAATCAGATGCCATTGGTAGGAGGAGGAGATAAGAATCAATGAACTACAGAATTAAAATAAAGCTTAATGAAGAGCATCTACAAAGAAGGGAGCAGAACATTTTCTGTATAACTCAACATTATAAAATGGATTTGGAATGCAAAAATTAACTCACATGCAACAGAAGTTTGTGAACACTGATGAAAACATCGGCAGTGCTTGTGCAAATATGCTACCAGCTTTTTTTTTCTTTTTTAATGCTAATTTTCATTGCAATACTGAAGATGCCGTATTTCTTTTTTACCTATTCACTGAAGTTTCTGACTTTCCTGTGCTTAACTGTGTCTGTCTAAATAAAGTTTTATTAGAGTGTGCATGACTGGTGGAGATTTGCACCACACTGCCTGTCAGGTATAAGATTTAAATTGTTTCATATTATATCTAATTTTCCTTGTAAATTGATTTTGTAATTCTTTTTAATAATTATTTATTGTATAAAGTTTAATTATATATTGGGATGCACCAAAAATTAACTTTATTTTGTAAAAATTAGTTTAACTCTCAATAAATTTATCACACAATATGAAAATGGGTATTATTCGATTACAGTATATAATTTCCTCTTCAGGCTCAGATGTGGTATGGGCCTAACAGATGAGGCAACAGAAAAACTTCTTTCTACAACTAATGAACATCTTAATCAAGTTTGTCTGAACTCATCAGATGATGAAGAGGAAATTATAATTCAAGATGATGTAATTCATAATTTGGATTCTGCACATGATTTCAGTGACAATGAATCTGATTTAGAAGACCATGCTAATTTTTTTGTGAGGACAGATGGTATCACTCTGGGGCAAAAATTCCATACAAAGGTCAGTAAAAAACACTGAAAAAGAATATCCCAAAAATTTTTCCTGGTCCAAAAGGGAACACCAGGGGTTCGAGGTCAGAGAAGCAATGTGTCTCACTCATGATAGATGATAACATGATTGATGAAGTAATTACATGTACTAACTTATATATAATGCAGAGCACAGCTGACCCTAATTATTCCACATACAGTAACCACAGAGAAGTAACGAAAGGGAAAATTATGGCACTATTGGATTTACTCTATATTGGGGAAGGAGAGGGGGGGAGGGGAGGGAGCAAAATAAGCTAGCACCCACAAGAAAAACCCTTGATTTACACAAAATTCTTCACGTTACTACAACCCTAGTGAATATATAACAACTATGAAAAGCTAGAACAATTCCAAGGCAGATGCAGCTTCATGTCTTACGTCCCAAACAAACCTGTCAAGTTTGGCATGAAAAATTGTATGTGATGCTTGTGAAGCTGAAACTTTCTGTACTTACAACTTACAAGACTGCTTTGGGAAACAATCATATGGGCCTCTGTCAATCAAATAAACCCACTCATGTTCCAAACAGATTGACAGAGCCAGTTTCAGGATCACACACTCGTTAACATTCTCTCTCCTACAGAAAAGTATCATTACTATTGGTATACTGCCTAAAAATAAAATAAAAGTGCCTAGACAGTTTCTATCACACAATCAGCATGCAGTTGCTTGTACCATTTAACATTTGTGCCTTTCAAAAAGCTTTAACTCTTGTCTCACATGTTCCAAAAAAAAAAAAAATTGTTGCTACTTTCAACAGTGCATGGTGGAGCTTGGATGAAAAGAAAGGGAAGCCTATGATAATTTTTGATTATAATATGACAAAAGGAGAAGCAGACACAGCGGATGAGTTATGTGGCACATACAGCATTTCCAAGTGACAAGTGACAAGGAAATGACCATTGGCTTTGTTTTAAGCATTACTCAACATAGCAACAATAAATGCATTCATAATTTACAAAGCCAATCATCAAAATGAACCAGTCAGTACAAGAACATTTTTGAAGAATTTAGCTAATCAGATGAAGAAACCATACCTAATTAACCTAATTATTGAATCAACTACTGTGTCACTGCCACTACACTTGAAGACTTTTTGAGGAGATGTAGCCCACAAGAGTGGGAGCTAAAAGAACTTCATCAGCAAGGAAGAGAGGAAAATGTGCACTTTGTGGAGGAGCTAAGAACAAATTTACATCTACAAAATTCAGTACCTGTCATTGTTTTGTGTGTGCAGATCACTAACACCACAATTCTATGTCAGAGTCGTGAATTTGGAAGCAAATACCATTATTATGAATAAAATCAATGTATGTGACAAAATGTGTAAGAAGTAAATATATATTTCTGTTCATTTCATGGGTTAGATGGTTTTGTCACACGCAGGCCTACTGAAAATTATAATAGTTCTGTTTTTCTTAGCAGTAAATACTATGACCTTCAGTTACATTCAAGAAAGAGTAGGCAGGCTCAGTTGCAAAATGGTTTTCTATTTACTTCATTTGTGATGCATTTCCCTATCACAGGAGCATCATCAGACATCTGGGGGAAAAACAAGTTTTCTCAGTACAAATTTATGAGCCAGGAATAAACTATAAAGCTGCATAGTCACTTAAATAAAGCTGATTTCTGGCTCATAAATTTGTACTGAAGAAACTTTTTTTCTTCTTCAAGATGTCTGATGATGTTCTTTTGAGAATGAAGTGCATCACAAATTAACAAATAAAAAACCATTTTGCAACTGTAACTGCCTGTTTCTTCTTGAACATCTCAAGATATTGCTGTACCATTAGAGAAAAGATGGAGTGGTGTGATTTTTTGTTACATTTTCTGCTTTATTGTGTTTTGAAATTTACTTAAGTATCTTATATGTAAAGATTACTGTTCAATCTCAAAATAATGTTACATTTCTTTTCTTTATAGGCCTAAAATAATTTTTGTAACAATGCAGACACCATTAAATGTTAAGTGTCTACCTTTATACTAAACATTTTTATGACAATGTTCAGTTTTTAGCTACTGTCTAGGTTTATAATTCAGAAAATGCAGTGGTACCAAATCTGCACCACACTGCTGTCAAAAGTCTTAATAATTGGTGCCACTGCATGAACATTAAATACAATGACTAAAAAGGCATAATTATTATGATCACAAGCTAGGCAGGCTTTAATATTTCAGGAAAGAAATGTGTTTTTGCCTACCTGAAACATTTCACTAGGAGAGCAAATGGAGTTAGTTTCCTGTAATTAACATACAACACAATATAAAAATTAAAAACATTCTTCTAGTTAGAAGGGAAGGAAACAAAACAAAACTGTCACTTTATTTCCCCTTCCTCCTGACACCAATCCCAGTGCTTAGTGTAATTTTGTTTATCAGGTACATAACATTGACATTTCTTTCCTGTATTCTGGTTGGCTAAATATGTGTGATTTGTAAGGACGTATGTAGCAGGACTACAACATCACAAGCTAACATCAAAAAGCTACAGGATAAATGCAATAGCTTCCAATCACAACTTCCATTTTTTACCATCGGGCTGTTTGAGGCCAGGAGTCATCGATCTCAAGAAATCATCTGGTGTCATGTAGATTTCATGATTTTCTCCACTGGGATGAACCACCTGGAGGGTAGCAAAATAACGAAACACCTTGTCCGGAGTGGAGTACTGCCGTATGCGATTCTCATATTCCATAATCTGCAGACACATCAAGGCAGGGAGGAACCGTGGGTTGGTTAGGAAGCCAGAAAGCAAAATCAGTCAAGTTTAGTATTTGCTGAACTTCAGTAAATAAGCTATGAAGGTAAGTCACAACACAGGATGAAAACTCATATACAGCAGTTAAAAACACCACTTACTGGCATCCAAAAGTGTCATTACATGCCACACAAAATTCCACATTATGTTTGCTTTGGACACAAATAGATCTGTACTTTTCACATAATTCAAAATCATTTTCCTTCAAGTAGACACAAATATATAACAGTTTTAAAGGGGGAGGGGGAGGAGAAACTGTTTTCTGGAAAAGAATACACAAAATAAAACACAATGTTTACAATGATACCTCTTTATAGTTAATCACTGTAGGAATGGACCCATAAATTTTCTTGAGAGTCCTTTATGACGCTGATGCAATACTGCTTGATTCTTTTAACTACCAATAAACTTCATTATTCTGCAGTTCCTGCAAGTAACCCATGAAATGGGTATATGAAGAGTTGACAGAAGGTACAGGTGAACCGAACAACTAGCACAGATATTTCTGTAACACCCACCTATTCATCATAAATTAGCACCAGAAATAGTCATTTGTTCACAGGAAATCAAATGATTATACAATAGTCTCCTGAGTGCTAGATTGTTTGTTGTGACATCTCTTTATGGTGTAGTATTACGTAATTAATAATAGCAGAAGTACAGAAACAGCAGAACGTTTTAAGTGTAGAAAGAAATACTTGTAAATGCAACCACAAATTACTCATATTCAAACTTCATTTCTGAAATAATGTTTCATTCTACTTAAGGAGATAGATGCAAGGAAGAACAAAAGCATGCCCAATTTTCTGTGTTTAATGTTCATTAGTAGACTAGACAAAACTCTGTGCAGAACACCCAGATACTTTCTAAACTGTAAAACATTATCCATTTATTAGGTATTGCAATCATTCATGTCTTTAGCTGTTATGAATTTATACTGCGAAGGCTGAAATGTGACTGTAATAAAAAAAAAATACCAAGCAAAATCACAAACTACAATGGCATTACCCATCACTCACTATGGAATGCAGCTACAATATTTATGGAGCAAACTACCAACAAAACAAGCTTTGTGAATCCCCAGGTTTTGGCTACATCAACTTGATAAACATTTAGTATAACAAGAATGCATACATGCACACTACATAATACAATTCCGTGGCCACACATTTTCAATAAAGCAAAAATAACACAAACCACAGAGATTTTAATGTAACACCAAGAGGTATAATTACATTCAATGACTGGAACAGAAGATTGAGGTGTAGTTTAGTTGCTGCTTAGTAAAGTGCATTTTCTTTTTCTTTTCTTCGTACTGTTCCCCTTCAATAACAGTAAAGATGAGAAAGATAAGCAGCATTTATTTATATCTGCCCTAAATTAGGAATCACCACAATTTCTATTTTCTAAATTACTGGAACTCATGTCGTCATGTCATCATTGTGTACCTACTTTTTGCCACATTTTGTAAATGAATTATAGTTTGTACCCCAATGAACACTTTGCCTTATGGAACCCAAACTGCCAAAACAAACAATGGTTCAGTTCCAGAGTAGTTCCAGCAGGACATGTTTCAGCTCTCATGTACTGCTGGAGAGAGAATTCCTAAAAATTTGTGACACACTTAAAAAATGGCAGTAGTAACTCATTATGAAGTTTGATGAATGTTAATTTTGCATCAATGAAATCAAAAAGAAAGGTTGGTTCCCCAGTATCTCAAAAGTCAATTTCTTTCTCTGGAATACTGAAGACTATATTTATATTCTCCAATTAGTCACAATGTTTTTGTGACTCTGCTGTGGGGCTAGACAAAGAGTGAGGTATAGAAAATAAGGCATGGAAAAGAGCAGGTGAAACATACTCCACATCTTACAAGTTATACTATTACTTGCAGTATCAGACAACTGTCTTTACTTGCAGAATCAAACAACTGTCTAGGCAGACCCCCCACCCATTCATTCATTCAAAATAAGCAGAAAAAACTATTATCTCAATATCTAAAGTAAATCTGGGAGAGAAAGGATGAATTAAATATGGGAGCATGTTCATGACGCCTAATTCATGGGGCTTTCTGAGAATATTTCCCTCTGAAGTAGTTGTTTTATTATTATCGTCATCATCATCATCATCTGCATCACCACCACCACCACCACCACCACCACACACATTATTTACAATAATAAACACGGCAAATGTGTTCAACAGCTTGGATTTCTTATTTTAACATAAGTCAGACACTTCCCAACCATCTAGAACAGTGTGATGTATAGGTGGAGAATTCGTGCAGATCCCAGTAAAGTGGCTTTTTGTAGTTGGCAGATGGATATTTTATCAATACCAATGGTTTTCAAGAACCCACTAAAATCTTATGGTGCTGTTCCCATGTGTTGAAAACCACTGGGACCACCGCTTTTACTGGTTTACACCAGAGTTGCTGTAGTTCAATTTTCAATTCCCCATATCAGCTTTTAAGAGTTGTTTTTTTCACTGATGGTGCTATCACTGATATGGCAATGTCAATGATCCCTCCTCCTTCACTTCTCCATAGTTGTGATGTCTGGTGTTACTGCTGTTGTTGTTATTATTACACACGTTACAGGACTTATCAGACCACGCGTTACATTCATAACTACTTGTTCTTTCTGTTCTTCCAGTACTCCTCCATTCGTTCACTAAAGGCTCTCTTCCTTTCTTCCGTGCACGGGCTTTAGGTGCTGTTTTCTCTGACATCACTTTTCCCATTGTACACCTTGTATCTATAGATGCCTTTGTCCACGACATCTACTGAATCATCTGAGCTCTTTCCAGCTCAATTTTGACTTTTGTCATCCACAGTGTAGTGGTCTTGAGTCTCTGGATGTACCTGAGGATTCTGTTAGTGAGTCTGGTCTGTGGGAGTCTGTTTATGTGTCCATAAAACTTTGGTCACCTCTTTCTAATGTCGGCTGCAATGTTGGAGAACTTCTCTGGGGTGTCCCTGGAGTGAAGCCTATATCCATCGTCCATGAGTTTTGGCCCAATAATTTTCCTAATGATTTTTCTTTCTTGTGTGAGAATGTTCTCAAGGTCGGCCTTTGTGTGTAGCATCAGTGTCTCACTGATGTATAGCACTTCAGGTTTAATTACAGTGTTGTAGTGATGAATTTTGGCGCAGGTGGACAAACATTTCTTGTTGTACATACCTTGTGTTCTGTATAAGGCTCTCTTCATTTTCAATAACCTAGTGTTCTGGGCAATTTTCTCCTTTCCTGTTGGTTCGAGTACTTCACCTAGGTACTTAAAAGTGTGTGATCCTGTTGATCTTGCCATACTTTGTGTTCAAATTTGGAATGTTCAATTTCGTGCAGAAGAACTCAGTTTTCTGGAAATAAATCTGTAGTCCTACTTTTTCTGTGCACTCTTTGAGTACTTCCATCAGTCTGATTGATGTAGTTTTATTATCTATGAATAGTGCCAGATAATCTGTGAAGGCTAGACAGCCGACTTCCAGCTTGTCCTTGGGTCGTCCAAGTCACACTGGCTTCCAATGGCCTTGTATTTGCGGCTCTTTCTCCCATTCCTTGATGACCTTATCTAGCACTAGGTGCAGCTCTTTCTCCCATTCCTTGATGACCTTATCTAGCACTAGATTGAAGAGGAGCGGTGAGAGTCCGTCACCTTGGCGAACGCCTGTCTTGATCTCAAAGGGTTTGCAGACTTCCCCCTTGAACTTCACCTTGGATATCGTGTCTGTCAGTGTCTGATCAGTCACAGTGTCTTGCTGTCCAAACCTTGTTCATGTAGAATGTTGAACAATGACTGGTGGTTGATGGAGTCATCTGCCTTCTTGATGTCAACAAAGGTGCATATGACTGGAATGTTCCTGAGGGCTTTGATTTTCAGGGTAGTCTCCAGATTGAAGATTTGTTCTGCACAGGAGCGACCAGGGTGGAAGCCTGCCTGGTACTCGCCAATCTTATGTTCCAGTTGGTTCCGTGTTCTTTGGAGTCGGCACACTGAGAGTACCTTGCATGTGACTTGTATTTGTGAGATTCCCCTGTAATTGTTCACATCTGTGGGGTCACCCTTTTTGTGCAGAGGGTGGATCAGTGCACATTTCCAGTCGTCTGGCAACTTTTCTGATGTCCATACGCCTGTGATGATCTGTGTGAGTTCTCCGAGTGAGTTTGGTCTGAGGTTTTTCAGTAGTTCGGCCACTATGCTGTCTTCACCAGATGTCCTGTTGTTTTTGAGGCTGAGGATGTGCCTGTGGACTTCCTCTTGTGTCGGGGGTAGTGAGTCTGTGTGTCTGTCTGTAGGTTCTTCCTCTGGAAATCTCTCTGTGGGTTCTGGACAGTTGAGAAGTTCTGAGAAGTACTGTGCCAGCACCTTACAGTTCTCCTTATCCGTCAGTGCCAATTATCCATCACTATTTCTAAAGCTGAGGTTCGGTGGTGCGTATCCTCAGATGTGCCCTGCAAACGTCTTGTAGAAGTCTCTTGCGTTGTAGTTACAGAAATTGTCCTCTATAGCTGTTCCTTCAGGTATTTCCTCTTGGATTGTCTAATAATTTTTGCTGTTATCTTTTGTGTTTCGTTGAACAACTGTAAATTTTCTGAGGACTTGTTACTATTTTATTTCTGGTATGCCAATTTACTGGTGACGAGTGCATTCTCACAATCAGTGTCCCACCATGGGTGCTCAGTGTTCTTCTTCAGAGGAATGAGGGCTTGTGCTTTTTCTGTGATTTTTTTTTGTGGAAGTTTTTCCAGTTGTTTTTCCCAAGCCTCTTTCACTCCAGAGTCAGAGCTTTTTTTGTGTCAAATTTCAGTAGGGGAGTTTTCTTACAGAAAATTCTCTTGGGGCTGAACTTGACTTTGATGCGTGTTAGGTAATAGTCAGAATCAATGTTGTGTTGTCTCCCCTGCGTACCTGTACATCATGGATCTCTTTCTGTCCTGGGTGCGTGATTGCCACACGGTCTATTATTATTGCAGTGACACAATATCTCCAGAACCTACAGTCTAAATTATTAATGATCTTAATAACTTACAAGTACAGCCCACAACTCACCAATTAGTAAAGACGTTTGGTCATCAAAAGCCACAAAAACAAAACTGACAACTGACTAAAAAGCATAACAGCACTGCAGTTCTCCAGCTTGGCTAGAGTGAGGGGTTGTATTGGGTGGAATCAGAGAGAACAAGGCCCATTGGGGCACCTTGAAGCATGATGTTTGCCAATGATGTTGTAATCTCTGAACCCACCCAGGAGGCACTTCACTTCAAGACAAGCTTGAACAGTGGAGAGCTATAGAGGAAAGGGGAATGAGAATTAGCAGGATGAAAACACGAGTATATGTGTACCAAGGATGCCAAAGATACATATATTAACCTGCAAGGAGAACAACTGACGCTGGTCAAGAAATCTAAATACCTAGGGTCTTACATGCAAAGTGATGGAGGACTGGAGGCCAAAATACAGCACAGAATAAATTGTGGATGGATGAACTGGAGGAAACTGAAGCAGACTCCTGTGTGATAAGAAGGTTAGCTGCAGAATGAAAGGAAAGCTTTACAAGTTTGTGGTGAGGCCTGTGATGCTGTATAGCGTAGAAACTTGGCCAATTATTAAAGCCCAAGAGAAAAAGATAGAAGTGGCAGAAATAATAATGTTAAGGTGGATGAGTGTGGTGACACAAAAGGATAGACTAAGGAATGAGTACATCAGGAGAACAGTGGATGACTCAGAGAAGAAGCACTGGATAGGCATTTATGGAAGAGAAGGATCCAGCAAAGCAATGCCGACCCCACATCATGATGATAATGATGATACAGCACACTGGGGGCTGGAGGGAGGGTTAGGAAAGGGTGGCTGATGGCTGCAAGTGAGAGGCTGAAGGTGCATGGCATAGGAATGTGGCACAGGCACCTGCACCTGTGAGTTCATGTAATGCATGATGATGATGATGATGATGATGTAGAGGAGTGACTTTAGAGGGGAAGACTGAACAGCAGAAGGGGAGACTGAACAGAGGAAGGGGGGACTGAACAGAGGAAGGGGAGACTGTAAGGATTAGGGTGTATGCGCAGTAGGAGTGAAGTTAGGGCCCTAGGGCAGGAGTGGAAGTGGGTATGGGGGCATTGGGGATTCAGAGACTGATGCCAAGAGGAGTACGGAATCAAAGGATGCGTTGCAACTGTTCTCAATCTCTGCAAGACCCTGCCCCACAGCCATCTCTACTTCTGCCCTGGATCCTACGTTCAACTCAGTCGACAACTGTGTACGTGTGCATGTAAAAAGGATTCATTCAAACGCTAGCAATGTTTTCAGTCTTGTTTGTATGCTTTTCAATGACTCAACACCTATACTATTCAGTGAGTTGTAATCTTCACTCCATCAACTATTTACATTCCACCATGACTTTACATTGCCATATTTATTAATGTAACGATGTTCCTAGATTTTATAGCTGACACTCCGCCAGGTGACTGCCCACACAACAGTTTTCCCTTCATAGGTGTGAAGTGAAATATTAAAACAATAAATTGCGAAAATATAGTTGTTCAAAAGTTTCAATGCTGAATAATTTCCACAAATCCAAAACTACAGGGTGCAGCAAAATAACATCCCTTATTTAAAGTTCAAATAAAAAAACAGAGGGGCCAAAACAAAGAACCTGCATTAACATGAACAATGTCTATGGAGTGGGAAGTTTTGTTTACATGCACTTTGACAGCTAAATACTGGCATAGTAATATTAAAACAATGAAGACTGAATAGGACATTGAAAAAACAGAACTGATCTTCAATTAGTGTAAATTGTAATCCATAATGAATTATAAACATGTTGTGGATGAGCGAAGAGCATGTTACACTGTTGAATAACTTCTGTTAGACAGTCATTCCACTGTTCCTGCAATGTGTGCTTATGGAGACACTTGCTGATTTCCCTTTATGGGACAGTTCCATCTCAGAAAACAGTTAGCTTATGGTTAGCAAACTTTGGAACTAGTGGTGACATGATTAAAAAAAGAGGAGGAAGTCCAAGCAATGTTCGAAATACAGAAAACATTAACACAGTACGGTGCTCGTTTTAACAGTCTCCAAAGAGATCAGCTTGGGAACATGCTAGAGCTCTTCATTTCTCTCATCCAAGTGAGGGTAAAATTTTTCAACAGGACTTGCACTTTCATCTCTACAACATGTTCGTTATTCAACAATTGTTTGAAGGTGATTATGACAATCACATAAGATCGTGTGCAAATATCCTTGGAAGTAAGCTTGAAGATGCTGCAGTCCTTTACAGTGATGAAGCACATTTTTATTGATTGTGACATGTTAACTGTCAAAATTTCCAGTATCTGAGTGGATGGAAACCTCATGAGCTGCATGAAAATGCATAGCATAATGACTAAGTAACTGTAACGTGCACAGTACAGGAGTCAGGACAAATGGACCTTACTTTTTTTAAGAGGATGATGCTACTGGGACAGTAAACTCTCAACTATACTCTAACATGATCAACACTTTTTTTTGCACCAAGACCCAATGCATCCCAGACTGACTAGGTATGTTATCAGTACAGCAGACACACTGCTCACATAGCTCAAATTACTCTCCAAGTGCTAAGACAGACGATTCCCAGATGTGGCGATGTCCCCTTGACAACATGATCATTGGACCTTACACCCTGCATTTTTTTTTTCTATACAGGTATCTTAAATCTGAAGAGTTCAAACATCAGCCGAAGACCTTGCCAGCCCTAAGAAATGTTACACGAAAAAATTGGTCTTATTCCTCAAGGAACGCTCATTACAGTGATGTAGAATTTCTGAAGTCACATACAACAATGCAATGATTGTGGAAGATATCACATGACTGACACACTGCTTAAAAATTGATAAATTCTCACTGTATAGACATCACTCCTGTTAATACAATTTCTTTATTTTTATTCATGTTTTTTATTTGAATTTTAAATTAGAGATGTTTTCACATAACTGTCCTTTGGTTTCCCACATCATGTCCAAAATAATATTAGCAGCTCAAGTTGTAATGTGCCATAATGTATCTTCACCTGACCAGGTGATGCATCATAAGTTCCATACATGTAAAAGCTGTGACAAAGCAAACTGGTAACTTGTAACTTTTCCCACCTTTGCTTATTTTTCAGATCTTGTTCATTTTGTAAGTATTGTATATGTAGGAAGTGTTTCAATATATCAAAACATCAGCAAAACTGTTTCCCACTTAGATTCATTATCCAATGTAATGTTTCTGATGTGCTGATTCTAATGATGCATTTAGTTTTACTGAGAAATGAGTTAATTAGAAATTACACCTAACTGCAGATTCTAGCACAATACATAATAAAATGAGCTGTACTGTGATTTCTGATCATAGTGATACCACTACTTATGAAGACTGTTCATTCAACTTACAAATAATGTACTCCAAATTCTCTGAAACTAATTAATTTACAAATTCAATTTACATATTCAGTTTAAAAGTAGCTGCATTTTCCACTGCAGATTTTGTCTCAGTGCTTGTTAGATTCTGACCATCACCATTATAATTTTCTCGGCCTGATTTTTATGCACCCTGTGATGTACTTCATTATCTGATTGAGCCATTAATTAGGATTTCTGAATAACTTACAATAATTTTTATATGATGCTTGTACCCTTAAGTAAGATATTCCCAATGCAGATGCATGAAGTGATTCCACCAATTTTCTAAATTCTTAAATTACCACATAATTTGTAAATCAAATTTTTATCAATACTTATAATCCATTTTGAGTAACAAAATTTAACCTGGCCATTTTTGGAGGAAATAATTGTGGAGTTTCTGCAATAACAATCTGTTCAAATGCTAGTCTTTTACACAGTCGGATGTCACTCGAGATCAGCAGTCTATGCCTCCTGATTGAGGTTGCAAACAGGAAACATTTATGTCAAGTCTACTCCAGGAATTTACTCATGCAATAGCTGTACACTTGTTGTTCACAGAAACATGTACTGGCAACTGCGAAAACTCAGTAATATCAATGTGCAAAAACTTTCAAGTGATTTTTGTAACTCAAATTAATGGATATTTTGTCTGAATTGTATTTTGGTTATTAGTAGGCTTGAACTGTCATTGTCATTTGTACAAGCTCTTGTTGAGTGTGGTGAGGAACTGAGCTAAGTAAATTATTGTAATGTACTTTTACCTGAAGAATTACTATATGTCAATACTGTATGTGAACTGTAACGTTTGAGGTAAATATGAATCATGTTCTGCGCTAAACTTAAATATTTGGTTAGTGATATTTTAGGACTACTACTGCTTATCAGACAGTGTTTCATTAACTTATGCTGCAGTGACCTTACAATTTATCTGAGTAATTCTCCCATTGGACTCTTGGTTGTTTGCGAGTGCTGACGTGATTGTAAGTATTAACAATTTAATGAAGTTGAAAAACTGCTGATCGTTCCACCAATATGACCTTTGGAGATTGTAAAATTTGTGAAAAAATGAAACTAAAATTGCGGTGGTGGTTTTTTTTCTGCAAACATTGTCAAATACTGAATAAGATTTTGAGCTTCAAGACAACAGACTGACATGCAACCAGACAGAGACTACAGAAAATCTGGTCTGTGCTTACAGACCCAAACCCCATACAGTAAATGGATTTCGTAAGCACAACTGTTGGTTGAACTGAAGTTTCAACTCATCTCCCCATCTCAGTGCTCATTCTTTTGAAATGAAGACCAGAATACCAACATACAGCAGAAATTATTCTGACTAATAAATCACTATTTTCTGGTCTATTCAGTAGGATTAACATGAAAAGTTCAGTTGTTCATTATGACAGTAATTGAATGCTTTGACTTTCTGCCTGAAATCCTCCTCACTTTGTATTATAATTATTAATAAAGTGTGATCTGTAGCGTTAGCCATTAACTGGACAAGGGTACATCTCGAACCGGGGGCTCAAGGATGCAACAGTTTGAAAAAAAAAAGCATAGTGCCGCACTGCCCGCTGGGCGCCTAGCCAGCTGGTTACGCAACCCGGTTGGCTCGGCACCAGGCTGGCGCATCAGCAGACGCGCACACCTAGTGATGCTAGTGTGCGCGTCCGGGATAACCCCCACCTGCTGGTGCCTGCAGAGTCTAAGTCCCTTATCAGCTGCGTTATGTAACCAAGGTCGTTCAGTCACTATATAAGCGGGCAGTGCACGCCAGCGGAATCATTCTGCTGTGAGCTCTATCAGCAACAGCATTGAAACACTATGCCTCGCCGACATGTGTATCATCAATGGTGCCATCGCATGCCAGTCTACAAACACATAATAAGCTTGGAGAATAAACTTGAAACTAATGGAACTGCACAAAGTGTCATATTGAACGGACCTTTTTTTTTCGTGGATGTCGTGTTAATTTCAGTCTTGATGCTGGCACAGGCAATACTGGAAGTGGATGGTTTATTCTAGCAATTGTCCGTTGTGAGAATGCCTCTCTACCTGGATCGGAGTCATTCGCCGACCGAGATGTCATCGCCTACAAGACATGGCATTGTGGGATAGATGCTAACAAAGGGAGGTCACCAATTGTGAAATTCAGATTCGATTCATACTGCGCATAATACAAGCTCATGGCCAGAGGTGTAATGTGGCAAAGCACCAAGATGCACTTCTCAGCCGTTGTCGAGAAAATCGACAGTTAAAATAAACCGTTGCGGTGAAATACTCTCTACGACTGATAATTTTCTACAGCATAGTGGCGCAGCGGTAAGCGCTCGGGTTCGTGCATATCACCCAGGACAACATCACAAAATGCAAAACAAAACAGTTCCATGTATAAAGCTACCACTACCATAAGTTCAACTACCTTCTTGTAAACACTAAATTTATCTGGACCCATGTCCTTCATCACAGACAGATCCAGCAATTTTTTCATTATTTTTACTGTGTGGTCTTAGAAGAATTACAGCACTGAGACCTAACTTTATCTGTAACTGTTTGCAAAATGTTTCTTAACTGTACACACTGAAATGTCTGCACAGAAGATATCTGCACACAAATGTATGATCAGTTTCACACTTTACAGGGCTGTTTGCCTCTGATTAAAAAATACTTTTCTATTTTCTCTCTGTTCCATATAATGACCTGCTTCAAAGAGGACATTGTAGTATTTACGATGCAATACAAAATTGTGACACACTGAAATGATATGCTGACTGGAAACAATGACCTATATAAGCATGCCCACCAGTCAAATTCATAGCTCCTAAATGCTACACAGGTTCTGTTTTTCTCATTATAAAAGGCTAGCACTAATCACACACAACAACATGATGGAGAAAGATAACTTAGAATGGTGGAATGGTGGCTATGGGAGACAGAGAGATCTGTGAATTATTAAAGTTCAAGTGTGTAGCCTCCTAAACCCTCTTCCTTCTCATAATATTTCAGTACATTCCTGTTGGTCACCTTGAGAGTGGGCCAACATGTAGAAGATGGCCAAAAGGGAATACAGTCAAAATATTAGAAAAAAAATAGGGTTCATGTTCATTCGCACCTGAATTTTAGTGATTCAATTATGGTGCCATGAAAACATGAAGATACACACAAAGAGAGATGTGTTTAATATGAGATAAGCATACACTGTAGTATCAATTGGACAAAAGAGCTGTAGTATCAATTGGACAAAAGAACTCAGACAAACCTGATGGATAGAATTTCATTTTTGACACATGTTGTCTTTTTCACAGAGTTTTTACTTTGCAAATAATCCAAAACATCATATTTAAATAATTGTTATGAAGTAGGTTTGCATACACTTTTACCATGAAAGTTGAAGGCTGGACTACAAATCTTCCTGATAAATATCAATGATACATTAAAAGTAACAGAAAGTTAGAAGTCAGCTGAAAGTATAGCCATTTCCATAAGTTAGCATAAATTGCAAGCACTTGCAAAAATATAAAAGAAAACAGTTATAAAAACAAGCCTCCGCATATTTCACAAACCAGATATGACCCTAAGGTTTAGGTTATTATTACCAAAAATGACCTCAAACAATCATGTATATGATACTAACATAAGCTCATCAGTGATTTTCCCCTTGAAAATGTAAACAAGAGCTCTGTTAATAAGCATAAGACAAACTGCCAGCTGAAATATTCTAATGAACACACTGATACTTGTTAAGACAACTGAGAAATCCATTCTTGAAAATAAGTCAAAAAAGTGATGAGATTAAAAAAACTTTTCACTATAATTAAAAGAATGGGAGGAGAATCATGCAGATTAAAATACCCAATGTGCAATGTTTTGATGACTCAATTGACTGACAATCATAAATTGTGGACTGCTGTTAACTTATGTTGTCCACTCAATATTTTCATTGAAAGATGTATCTGCAGTAATCTTTTGGGAATATAAATTCAAATAAAGAAGGGCTGATCATTAATATGCCTCAATGAGACAGAGAAGAGTGAAATCTGAATGTTATAAAATGAATGGGTGCACAACACACGGAGATATTCTTACACATGGTTAGTGATACCATTACCTTCAGGCTGCTTTGCACCTGGACAGATGGATCGCATGAAATCATCTGGGGTCATGTAGATCTCCACAACATCACCTTTTATGACTTTAACTGTTGCAAAGTATCGGAAAATTTTGTCTGGCGTTGAGAAGTTACGTATCCTGTTCTCATATTCAATTATCTGTGAACATTTGATAGTGTAATGTACCAACATTTTGAGCCCAATTTTTTTCTGTATAGTGAAACCTACTCCATATTATGACAATAACTTTGGGGTATTCCAAACACGTACAAACTATCATCAGCAAGGAAAAACACTCTACACATCAAGCAAGGTGAAACTTCATAGTCACTGTTTAAGTAGATAAACTACTTGGTATCAGTAAATATATTGGAGCTAATGTACAGAGAGACAATGCTGTATCAGAAGGAACACTAAAAAGTTACAAACAGTGATTACAGACTACAGTGATTACAGCTACTGCATGCACAAATGCTCCAAATAATGACATGTGAGCACTGAATGACAACACAATATTCAATATTGCTCTAACACAGAGCTACAAACAAAATGATCTACAGCAAAAATTACACAGACAAGTTTTACAACAGTGTAATTAATACACATTAATAAGCACCCATGATCAAAGATCTACAGCACTACACAGATAATTTTTACAACAGTAAAAGTAATACAAATTAAAAAGCAGCATATGATTTCTTTTTAAGTACAGCTTGACAAATTTATAATACACAGAAACATAGTATGAAACAATGGAAAGTCCAGGATGGAATAACTACAACATTATGAAAAAGATAGGTTGGTACTAACCATACTTTGGAGACAGTGAGTTGCAGACAGGCACAATCAAAACACTGCTATACATTTATCTTTCAGCCAAAACGCCTTCTTCTGAAGTAGAAAATGCACACACATTCACACAACACAAACTTTAACATGACCATTGTCTATGGCCACAACAGCCAGAGATAGTGGTCATTTTGTGTGTGTGTGTGTGTGTGTGTGTGTGTGTGTGTGTGTGTGTGTGAGAGAGAGAGAGAGAGAGAGAGAGAGAGAGAGAGAGAGAGAGAGTTGAGTGAATGAGCATGGGAGAAGGCCTTCTGACTGGAAGCTAAATGTAAAGCTGTCTTTTCGTTGTGCCTGTCTGTAACTCAATTCTCCTCTATATGGTGAGTAGCAGTCTTTGTCTTTGAATATGTCTGCTTGTGTCTGTATATGTGTGGATGGATATGTGTGTGTGTGTGTGTGTGTGTGTGTGTGTGTGTGTGTGTGTGTGTGCGCGCGCGCGCGCTCTCGCTCGCGAGTGTATACCCGTCCTTTTTTCCCCCATAAGGTAAGTCTTTCCGCTCCCGGGATTGGAATGACTCCTTACCCTCTCCCTTAAAACCCACATCCTTTCGTCTTTCCCTCTCCTTCCCTCTTTCCTGATGAGGCAACCGTTGGTTGCGAAGGCTGGAATTTTGTGTGTGTGTTTGTGTTTGTGTGTCTATCGACCTGCCAGCGCTTTCGTTTGGTGGGTCGCATCATCTTTGTTTTTATATATATTTTTCCCACGTGGAATGTTTCCCTATATATATATATATATATATATATATATATATATAAACAGAGGGAAACATTCCACGTGGAAAATGTCTGCTTGTGTCTGTATGTGTGGATGGATATGTGTGTGTGTGCGAGTGTATACCTGTCCTTTTTTCCCCCTAAGGTAAGTCTTTCCGCTCCCGGGATTGGAATGACTCCTTATCCTCTCCCTTAAAACCCACATCCTTTCGTCTTTCCCTCTCCTTCCCCTCTTTCCTGATGAGGCAACAGTTTGTTGCGAAAGCTTGAATTTTGTGTGTATATTTGTGTTTGTTTGTGTGTCTATCGACCTGCCAGCGCTTTTGTTATATATATATATATATATATATATATATATATATATATATATATATACTCTGCAAGACATTGTATGGTCCATGGCTAAGGGTGCCTCGAACCACTAATAGTCATTTTCTTCTTCCACTCACAAATGAAGTAAGGGAAAAATTACAATCTGTATCCCCCTCTAAATTTCTCTTAACTTGTATTCACAGTCTTTACAGGAAATGTTTGTTCGTGGCAGTAGAATCATCCTGCAGTCAGCTGCAAATGCTGGATCTCTTAATTTTTTTCAAAAATGTTTGGTGAAAAGAACACGATCTTCCCTCCAGGGATTCCCACTTGAGATCAAAAAGCATCTCTATTCTGTAACACTTGTGTGTTGACCAAACCTACCAGTAATAAACCTATCAGCCTGCCTCGAAATTGCTTCAGTGTATTTCTTTAATGTGACCTGGTGAGGATTTCAAACACTTGAACAGTACTCAGGAACTGACCATAGTAGTATTCTACATGAGGTCTCCTTCGGGTGATTTCATCTTAAATCACACAGTTCATGTCAATGCGAGGTCATGAATCTGTCTGGGAAAAATATATATTAGACCTCTACACCATAAGTGTTAAGAAATAAAGTATTTTCATTTTATCTTAATTTCGGTATAGGGTACAGCCCTTTGAAAAATGATTAATTTGTAAATAACTGTTACAACAGTAGAGAGGGGAAAAAAACATAAGTAATAAACCAAAAGTACTGGAGAACTGGAAGATGATGTGCGTTGAAATTTAGCTGACACCCACACACTTATGGGCTTCATTTAACTTACAAATTTAAGATGAAAATACGAAATTTAAAAATTTTCCAAAAAAAAAATTTTTTTTGCTAATTTGGAAAGTCACAGAACAATATCTTTTCTGTCATATTACCAGATAGTACTAATGTAATTATAAACAGTATCTTCTCTGTTCCAGCTATCTGTATTATGTAAATATTTATTACTAAAAATGTAAAAAAAAATTGCATTTTTACAAGTTTTAATGAATTATTTACTCAGAAACCCAAACCTATAAACTTTTAAGAATTACACAAAATATTGTTTGATTGATATGTTAGTAGTCAGTGTGAACACAGGGTGCAATATATTTCTGCGTAAAGTGTTAAAAAAGTTTTCATCATTCTCTATATTTTGCATCACTGAATTTCTAGTGTAAAATATGCATGTTGGCAACACTGTTTCCAGTGCTTTTCTGTTTAAAACAAATGAGTGAGAACTTGCACACAAACCATTCTGCATCGAGTTTTGGGTTTGGTTTGAACTTTTTGTTAGATGCAATGTCAGTGAGGAAATACAGTAGTGAAAGAGTGAGGTGGTTAGACTATGAAAAGAGACTCAAGAAGATGGTGTTTAAAAAAAGTGAAAAACATTTCACAGTTGTTGGAAATCTGTCAGAGTTATTGCTAAAATATCTTGGTCCGAAAAAGCAATGGTATCAGCATCACATCCATTGTTCAGGAATTGCTACACCCACTACAAGAAGAAATTTAGTGAGAACCGACCTGAACGATCAGCATCACTTGACAGTGGAACTGAAGAAGACAGAGCAGATGTTCATACTCTTGAGTGTGAAGTTGTTGATGCACTGAATGTTAGCATTTCTGCTGTAGCCTCTACTATATGCCCCCTTAAATGTCCAGGAAAGGTAACAAGCACAAAAAGAAAACAATAAATAAAAAGAAAAATGGAAGAAATTGAAACAGGTTTTACACAAGCAACATCTTCAAAATTTAGTGAAGTGTATAATGTAGTTGCACTTGGTGCAGAACCTGAAGAAAGTGATCTGTGCACAAAATGTGATAACTGGTTTCAAAGCTAACCTGTACTGAGAAAGTACAGACTGATACCAGGTAGATACTCTACGCAGTAGATACGAAATACATACCCACCTCACATTATTTGATTTCAAAAGCTCAAAAAATAAAGAATGAGAAAGGTATTTGGGCATGCCCAGATTCTTACTGTGGGCATCCATTGCTGGATGATATTCTTACTGTTGCTCTGGAATATTACGTAAGTGATGACAAAGATTACAGCGAGAAAAGTCCTAACCAAGCTGAAGTTATCTCTAATAGTGAAAATGATGAAAAAGATTAAAAGGTAAAAAGATATATGACAAGTTCTATAAGAGAAGTATATCTCCTAATGAAAAAGTAGAACCCAAATTTAAAAATTAGTCACACAAAATTCTACTCCTTATGACCAAAATGGGTAAAATGCCAGCCAGTGAAGGACGTAGGCACATGTATTTACTGCACTAATTTGAGACTTGTTTCCTTCACCATAAGAAGTATCACAGGAAAGAAGTACACAAAGACGGACCTGATGCTTTTGGGTATGTGTCATGAGCTGCAAGATAAACGTTGGTGTGTAATGCGTCCTGGTGCTGAAGTAAAGACTGCTGAAGCATTCCACCTTCAGGATACTGACAATGATGTAACCTATGCACTGTGGGAGGGAGGAGAGTTGGTGAAGAAGACAGTAGAGCCACAGAAGTTAGGCATTGGGCCATGGAAGGAATAACTCACCATCATATCTGAAGGACTCAGAGAGAGCCCATAGCAGAAGTAAAATCATTCACATCCCAGAATACTGACACATTGGTCCTTCATTTCGACCTTGCTGTGAACTGGTTTGTTGCTTTACAGAACAAAATTCAAATTTACCACTGGCAGACATCACAGGTACCAATATTCACATGTGTTGCACACTTCCTCGGAACATCACACTGTTTTGCTTTTGTCAGGAATGATCTCATTCATGACAATGCACATTCATTCTACATTGTCAACATGATAATTGATGACATAGCATCTAGAGGCCATGCATTTCCTAAACATGTGTATATGACTGATGGCGCAGCATCTCATTTTAAAAACCGCTTTCAGCTTTATGAGCTTTGTCAGCACTGTTGTACACAAATTAAGACAAAAAAGGGTTATTTTCAGCAACAGGTCATGGAAAATACGCATGTGATGGGGTATGAGGTCTTTGTAAACATCTTGCAACAAGGTTTAATCTCCAGCATGAAGTTCTTGATGTTATAAGAGATACTATTGGATTTACACACACCATATCAACATTAGTACCAAACATGAAACTCTTAATTCTAAATAAAAGTACATTAAGGGAATTTTGTTTAATAAAAGACAGAAGAGTAGTCTGCTACGAAGCTAATGGTCAGAATTTAATCAAGTCACTACTGGATTGCATCCCGGAGTGGCATATACATTTCAAGAATGGTTCTCCATGAAATGCAGTCTGTTACTGTGTGTGAAATGCAGAGACATTAGAAAACTCTGTAGTGAGCCATCTGATTTCTTATGTGTATGACATTCGGTGGTGGGTGGGACAGATAACTGTGTCATGAGCTGCAAGATATAACTGTATCGTTTATGACACCCCACGGTCCTGTGAATGCTTTCAAATGGCCATCATCAAAATGTCAGTGTGCAGTTCCCATTTTCCATGTACTCCTCTTGTTGACTCATCCTTGTCTAAGTGCAAAATCCACTTGGCTATACAAGTTTGGTGAGCAGCAGATGAAAAAAAAAAAACTCTTTTCAACAGTGCAGTGTTGATTGTTACACTGCAAGCAATTTTAATTCATGGGAAGTCATGAAGAAGTAAAATCATGACAGAAGACAATAATAATTTGTAAATAATATCATAAAAAGAGAAATGGATATAAATATTATATACCTCACTTATGATATAAAATGCTTTCTAACAAAATTATGAACTGTTTTTGCACTCACTTGTAATGTCGTAAAGTAATTTTTTTATTCAGAAATATCTGATTTGCATGACATTTACTTAAAATCAGTGATCAATTTAAATAGATTTTTTGACCTTGAGAGTAAAGTCTACCTAAAAAATTTCTCACATTTTGTACAAACAAGTATTGTCCACTCTGATTGTGTATTCCACAAGTACAATGACCGACTAACATACCATGAAACTATTAGAACATATAGGATGGGGATTTTGGAGAAAATTTTTAAATACCCAAAAACTTTCTGTACAAATAGTTTGACAGTTTGAGAATTTCATGCATTAATGTCATAACTGACAGATAGCAGCCCTTCCATTTCATCATTTCTCAAGACAGTTAACATCCTATGACTATTCATACTTAAAAAAAAAAAAAAAAAAAAAAAAGACAGGTGGAGCGGTGAGGGGGCAAGCAAGCTCTGCAGTGTGTATGTATTAATCATGTCTCATAGTATTGGGAACAAAGTATTTATTGAAAATAAATTCAGTTCTCTATAACTTTTGGTTTCTTTATTACAGTTTTTCAATTTTCCCTTTCATTACAACATTTTCACGAATACTGTCATTTAGAGAAGTCTGTAGCGTTTTAACAAATCATCAGAAAATCAAAATATTGTAGTTTTGGAGATGTATCATGTGAATCTTCAACATACGTATATTTTTTTCAGCAAACTTCGAAATAGTGATGCGACACACTCGCTTTTGACCTCTATGATTTGAGATGAAATCGCCCCTTAGCAAATGAGCTACACTTTCCTTAAAAAAAAAAAAAAAAAAAAAAAAAAAAAAAATTGCCTTCCCTACTATGACCTTGTGTGCTAATTCCATTTCATATTGCCTTGCAACATTTCACCTGGATATTTAATCTAATCGAAGTGATTGTGCCAAGCTGCACAACACTAACACTTTATTCAAAAATTACAGTATGTTTTTTCCTACGCATCTTCATTAACATACATACATTTTTCTACATCTAGAGCTAGCTGCCATTCATCACACCGAATAGAAATTCTGTATTCTGCTACAGTCACTCAATAATGATACTTTCCCGCATGCCACAGCATCAGCTGCAAACAGTCACAGATTACTGCTCACCCTATCCATCAGGTCATTTATTTATATAGTGAACAAGAACAGAACTACTACAGTTTCCTGGGGCACTCACAATAATACCCTTGTCTCTGATGAATACTCGTTATCAAGAACAATGAACTGTGCTCCATTACTTAAGAAGTCTTCAAGTCACTCATACATGTATCTGGGAATCTATTCCATATGCTTAGACCTTTGTTAACAATCTTCAGTAGAGCACTGTATCAAATGTCTTCTGCAAACCTAGTAATATGAACCTGACTGTAGCCTTCATTCATGATCTGCAAGATATCATGAGAGTAAAGGGCAAGCTGTGTTTTGGATGAGTGATACTTTCTAAATCTTAAATGCTCATAGCACAGTCATTTTTACACAGACACTTTCTATTCAGTTTTAAAAAGTCATTCCCTTTTGTTTAGCAAACAGGTATTCTTCCTTCAAGTGTTTACTCCAACTATGGCACACCCGATTACATTATACTGTACAGAATATACTTCCACATTTACAGCAATACTCATTTTAAAAACTACTCTGTATCTGGTCAGAAGGTACTGAATTTTCAAGTTTACATTTAAATGGGAGTTAATTGAAATAAGTATAGTAAATAAAAGTTTATGTTGATACTGCAGTTATTCTACAACGATTTTAAGTGTTTGATGTCTGATTGTTTCCCCAAATTCAAAGTTCAACAAACTAGGAAAAGACAAATTGCTACTTACCATAAAGAAACACATTAAGTTTCAGACAAGCACAATTAAAGGACATTTACACATAAGCTTTCAGCCACAGCCTCCATCACAAAAAGAGAAACACACACCATTCACTCATACGAGCAATCACGCCTCATGCATACATGACCACCAACTCCGACAACTCATGCCAGAATTGTGTGAATGAACCGTGTGTGCTTCTCTTTACCGATGAAGGCTATGGCCAAAAGCTTATGTGTAAGTGTCTTAATTGTGCCTGTCTGCAACTTAACATGTCATCTTTATGGTAAGAAGCAAATTTTTTTTTTGTCCTACATTGTTGATATTCCTATCTGGAGTTTCCATTGTTCAATCAAATTTCACCACATTAAAATACACACACCAAAAAAAGGTTTACATCACCTTGGTTCTGAGAGTTCTGGAACCTGTACAGGAAAATTGGAATAGAGATCAACACAAACATCATTTCCACCCTTTTTATTGCTCATGAAAACCACACATTGCATGCTGTACCACCGTACAGAGAGACCTTCAGAGGTGGTGGTCCAGACTGCTGTACACACTGGTACCTCTTATATCCAGTAGCACGTCCTTTTGCACTGATGCATGCCTGTATTCGTCATGGCATACTATCCACATTTTCATCAAGGCAATGTTGGTCCAGATTGTCCCACTCCTCAATGGCAGTTCAGTGTAGATCCCTCAGAGTGGTTGGTGGGTCACATTGTCCATAAACATCCCTTTTCAAACTATCCCAGGCATGTTCAATAGGGTTCATGTCTGGAGAACGTGCTGGTCACTCTAGTCGAGCAGTGTCGTTATCCTGAAGGAAGTCATTCACAAGATGTGCACGATGGGGGCGCGAATTGTCGTCCATGAAGACGAATGCCTCACCAATATGCTGCTGATATGGTTGCACTATCGGTCGGAGGATGGCATTCACGTACTGTACAGCCATTACGGCGCCTTCCATGACCACAGGCATACATTGGCCCCACATGCCACCCCAAAACAGCAGGAAACCTCCACCTTGTTGCACTTGCTGGACAGTGTGGCCAAGGCATTCCGCCTGACCGGGTTGCCTCCGACCATTGTCTGGTTGAAGGCATATGTGACACTCATCGGTGAAGAGAATGTGATGCCAATGCTGAGTGGTCCATTCGGCATGTTGTTGCCCATCAGTATCGCACTGCATGGTGTCGTGGTTGCAAAGATGGACCTCACTATGGATGTCAGGAGTGAAGTTGTGCATCATGCAGCCTATTGCGCACAGTTTTAGTCGTAACACGACATCCTGTGGCTGCATGAAAAGCATTATTCAACCAGGTAGTGTTGCTGTCAAGTTTCCTCCAAGCCACAATCCATAGGTAGCAGTAATCCACTGCAGTAATAGCCCTTGGGCGGCCTGAGTGAGGCATGTCATCGACAGTTCCTATCTATCTCCTCCATGTCCGAACAAAATCGCTTTGGTTCACTCCGAGATGCCTGGACAGTTCCCTTGTTGAGAGCCCTTCCTGGCATAAAGTAACAATGTGGATGCAATAGAACCGGGTACTGACAGTCTAGGCATGGTTGAACTACAGACAACATGAGCCATGTACCTCCTTCTTGGTGGAATGACTGGAACTGATAGGATGACAGACCCCCTCCGTCTAATAGGCGCTGCTCATGCATGGTTGTTTACTTCTTTGGGCAGGTTTAATGACGTCTCTGAACAGTCAAAGGGACTGTGTATGTGATACAGTATCCACAGTCAATGTCTATCTTCAGGAGTTCTGGGAACCAGGGTGCAAAACTTTTTTTGATGTGTGTATGTTTTCCCCTTTAAGTTTCTTTCGAAGTCACATAGACTTAAACAGTTATTGGATTCATTTTCTGGCTATTTATAATATAGACAGTAGTATGAATCTGCACCACATTTGTGTTTATACTGCTTGTAGACACTCCATTGTGTATACATTATGCCACAGTTTTTATTTCATCTTTGAGGAACTCCACATTCTGAACAAGTGAAATGGGAACAACAATATGAAATAATTTACTTCAGAGATGCACTACACTACAACCATAAATGAACATTCCTACACTCTTTCTTTTGACTTCTCTGAAATATTTTAATTACTTAATTTCTTTTTTATAATTAGATGAAAAGATGTGTAATAAATACTTCCAGGAAATAATTTAAGACTACTGTTGCACCTGCCAGCTGTAAGACTACTTATCACATAAAAAAGTAAATTACAAGCTTCATGCCATTAACACTGAAAACATTTTTACAAATATTAAATTAAAAAATAACTAGTTCTCACTGTTGGGGATCTTTCTCTCAAAAGTACACAGTACAGATCAAGAGGAAAATTACTAAAAGAATCAGGAGTAGGGTTTAGGCATTTGACATAGAGCATAAGGTTGGATCAGACCAGAAGGGCAAAGGAAATGTTTCTAAGAAGTTTTCAAAGGAATCATCCTAGTATTCATTATCAGTGATTTAGAGAGCCCATGGAAAAGTAAAACTGAATGGCCGCAAAAGGATTTGACCTCCATTCAGCCTAAATTAGAGTCCACATGTCTGAGAAGAAGATTCATCTGATCATAATATGCCAGGAAATTCAGTAAAAAATGAATGCTTCTCTCAAGACGGTCTTCCACTAGCTGACATTTCAAATGAAACTGACAGCTCTGGAGTAGTTGTATGTATTTCCTTATAAATATTGAGCCATGAGGCATTACGGATTGGTTGTCTACTCAGAATTAGTTACCATAAACGTGTAAGAAAGAAAACTAATGCAACCATGAATATCACAAAGGAAGAAAAATATAATCACTACCAACAATGAATCACCGTTATGAAACAACATAATCATGGTTCACTATAATAAGGAAGATGGTAAAACAGAGCAGGGTGAGAATGCAAGAACCTTTTAAAGGTGACTTAAGGCCCAACAAATCAGCCAATTTATAATGTATCTGGAAGAAATGACACCTTATCTGAACATGAATTTCAACTTGGTGCAACAAAATTTTTATTGAAAAACTGTCCAACCTCAAAGGATCCTGTGCCTGCAGCAATCTTAACTGATGAAACGTAAACATAAAAACTCCTTCACCTGTCTACATTTTGAAGGACATTCAAAATATAGATGGCTGAAGGTGATTTTACATTGCATATCTGAAGTCCCTCAACCATCTTGTACAAAGACTTACAGAGACTTAAGTGATGATGTCAGTGAGTTAACACGGTGACACAAAGGGGTCATCTGCTGCATAGCCATTCAGCAATGCGCACTGAACAGTGTGCTCACAAAATATCTGAGCCTGAACCAGCACTGTATTCTGTCACAAGATCTGCCACAGATTGCCACCTATTCTGCTTTCCAGTACAGTCAATAAAATCAGTTGTAAACACACTTGTTTATTTTCAAACGATGAGTGTACAGAAGATTTTGCACATCTAATGCATATGGCAAAAGTCCCAAATTTAGTTGTGCCAACTTATGTACCCTCACAATATCCCTCAGTTAGAGAGCTGTTCTATAGCCAAATAGTGTATTATACCTCACCCAGTAAAGTCTACAAGGGCTGGGAAGCAAAAAAAGAAGTTTATTGAGAATTACAGTGTTGTGGTATTGTGGCACATTTGATCCTTGTGGCAGGTGTATGAACTGTCCAACAGCACAGTAAATGCATGAAAAACTCCTTGGGGTAGAATAGTTAGGACAGGAGCAAGTGTAGAGCCTGATTCTCCTGAATAGCACCAAGGCAGCCACTGAGATTAACATACCTGTCCAAAGGACAGGTCACCATGAACAGTGTTATGTACCCTCACTATACAATACATTGTGTAGAGGCTTAACATTTAAGACAATGTTGTGAAGTCTGATGATTAGGAACTTACTACTACTACTACTACTACTACTACTACTACTACACCACCACCTTTCCTCTGCTTGACGGCCAAATACTTGATATCATGTTTTTCCCATTACCAGAATTCTGGCTACTTCCAAGTCAAGCATAGACACAAAACTGTGCATCAGTGACCTTAGCTATATAAGTCAATAGGGATCATGTTTTCTGATAACACTCTGACTTCTGACATGAAGAGTGTAACACCCATTCTTTACAAATACATCATTGAAATGTTCAGTTTTGTATTTAGATCTCTAGAACAAATAGTATGTGTGTCCAGTTTATAGTCATTTCAGGAAACTCATTTGACTGTAGATTATATAGAAGCATATGTATGTTTTAGTTACTTAGTGGAAAACAAATTGCTCTAAGCATGACAAGCCTCTCTCTTCACTGAATCATACAGCAAAGGTAGCTCTCTAGGTCTAATTTAACAGCAGAAGTCTGCTAACTGGAATGTGTGTTGGTGAAACTGCTGCAATATATCTTTCACAGGTAATCATATCACATGCCATTCAATGGAACAACAGCAAAAAATATGACAGTTATGGACATCAGATATCAGCATGTCATTCCCAAAACAGCAACATACACCGAAGAGAGAGAACCTGTAGTAATATCCATTTTTTTCTCCTTTGCAAAAAATTGACACTACATGTAGAGTCTTAATAGTAGGGGAGGGCCATCACAATAAAAGGTGTACACTCAACAGGATTTCATGTCATCAGAGTAACTGATAATGGTGACTTTATTTGTTAGCAGAGAGCTTGCACTTAATGGACATGACTATGTGGCAAAATAGACAATAGTGCTATTCTGTTACTGATTTGTGCTGATACGAGGTCATAAGTGCATTTTTCTTTCCCCCATCTAGATTTGTCCTTTAAAGATAAGAAAGAATAAATTTTATACATCATTATTTGTAAACTGAAATACTTAAAAAATGTTTTGCAAAATTGGAAGAGAAAATGTTGTGAAATGAGGATCCCTCTGAAATACTGTATACTTTAGTCTTCGCTGATAACCAGGTGCTGACAGCTTAAGACAAAGACCATTCCAATTACACATTGAGGAATCTGCACAAAGAATGCTCACAATGAGGTCTAACAATAAACACAAAAGAGACAGAGTAGATGGTAGTGGTGAAAAAGACCAAGTATTCTGCAAAATTAAAAATTTATGGACATTTAAATACCTGCATGTAGCTTATACAATAAATAGAAGAAGCATACAAGACTTCACAAATGAAACTGAGCAAGAAAAAAAAGTAATTCGCCAACTTAACTCCTTTCTACGGAGTGACAAATTTACAAAGAGAATGCAGGTCTTACTGTACAGTCAATCATAGATAGTATCATTACATATGACACTGAAATATGGGAGCTAACCAGAAAAGAGAAAAATAAATTGATGTTCCTTTAGCTGGATTTTTGGTGAAGAAGTTGTCATCTCTCTAGAATGTAACATGACAGAAATGATATGACACAGGGAATTACAAGAGAGCTCACTACCTTCAACAAATGGATGATAACTGATGGACAAAAACAATCTATGAATTCACATCAACTGAGTGAAGGAAATTTGGAAAACCAACTACCAGATGGATGCAAGATGTTTAAAATGCAATGAATCCAAGGGATCTTCAGGAAGAAGATTACATCTTTGCATAATAAATAATGCTACAGCTGGAACAAAAGGATTCCCAGTACCCTTCTTCCCAAACAGTTTTACGCTGGAGATTATGAAGATGTCAGTTTTGTTTTTGGAAATGTATAAGTGAAGTTTATTGAGAATTACAGTGTTGTGGTATTGTGGCACATTTGATCCTTGTGGCAGGTGTATGAACTGTCCAACAGCACAGTAAATGCATGAAAAACTCCTTGGGGTAGAATAGTTAGGACAGGAGCAAATGTAGAGCCTGATTCTCCTGAATAGCACCAAGGCAGCCACTGAGATTAACATACCTGTCCAAAGGACAGATCGCCATGAACAGTGTTATGTACCCTCACTATACAATACATTGTGGAGAGGCTTAACATTTAATGCTAGACAATGTTGTGAAGTCTCTCCATTTGGCTCGTTCCTCCCACCACTCTTCTTCCTCCACTTGCTGCCAGGTCACACCTCTCCTTTCCACAGATATTCTCAGAAATACTACTACTGAAGGTGTTTTATGTAATGGGCACCATCAATAGAGTATATAATTTTGGTTCTCATTAAAACAAAATGTTGCTTGAAGTATAATTTTATGTGACTATTCAATACAGCCCTCAAATTTGTCTGGTGAAACAAACAATATACATATAGAGACTGCAAAGCATAAATAATCAATATTTCCAGTAACACCTCAGTATGGCTGCTTGTGATGGAATTTTAAATATCTTACTCAGTTCCGTATGGATACATCAATTAAACTTCGTGATTTGATGTCACTTTGACTTCCCACAGGACCTGCTGCTCTTCTCATGTCCACTGATACTTCATCAGGTCCTGGGGCTTTCCCCACATTCATCAACTTAACAGCTATTTCCATTTCCTCCCATGTAATTTGTCCTAATTCTGCTTCCCAACTTCTCTCAGTTTCTCCATTATTTGTTGTTTCCTCGTGTACCTGCTCCTCAGCATTTAACAGTTTCTTAAAATGTTCTCGCCAGAGATCTTTTATATTCCCTGGAGCTTCAATCACAGTACTATCCTCCGTTTCCATCTTTGTTGGTACTTCAGAAGCCTTCCTTTTATTTTTCATCATTTTATAGAACATTTTCTTATTGCTCTTCACATCTTCAAGTTTTTTTGTAAACTCTTCCGATGCCTTTTTCTTTGTTGTTTCCAATATTTCCTTGCACTTCTTCTTTTCCTCTATATATCTTTTATGGTCCTTGTCATTTTTAGTTTTCCACCACTTTCTTCATGCTACATTTTTTCTTGTAACTGTTTGGATTGTGGTATCATCCCACCTACTTGTCTGCCTTACTTTTTTCCTTTCCAGATGTTCTATCACATACTTTTTGTGCTGCTTCGACTAAAGTGTTTCTGAATAAACTCTATTCTTTTTCTACATGGCAGAAAACTTCTTTTGGAAATTTTTGGGTGATTAATTCTCTATACTTCTCAGCACTTTCACTCTCCTCTTCACTTTCTTGTATTTTCTATTTTTCACACACTGATTCATTTTCCATTGACCCACCAGTACCCTATGGTCTCCATTTGCACTCACACTTGGAATTACCTTCACATTTGTTACTTTCTCTCCCCATTCCATATCTACTAGAATATAATCAATTACACACTTGGTTCCCCCATCCCAACTGTATCTGGTGATAACATGACTTCCTCTCTTCATAAACCAGCTGTTTGCTATTTTCATTCCATTCCTCTGACACGAATCCAGCTGTCTTTCCCCTTCTTCATTTCTGCCTCCATATCCGAAACATCTCAATACTTGCTCAAATCCCTTTTCATCTTTGCATTAAAGTCGCCCATCACTATATTAGCACTCTATATATGGTTCTCATTTTCAAAATCCATCTTCTCTTTTTCGCTACATCCCCCTTGAGGTGCATAAATCTGGATAACTTTTAGCATTCCTTTTTGGAATCTCAGATTTCAGATTATGATCCTGTGTGTATATATATTTTCCCTTCCACTTCATTTCACTTAATCCCAAAATATCTACCTTTCTCTTTTTTAGTACATCTGCGATTTTTTCCATTTTTCCATTGAGGGTTAATATATTAAGGGGGGCAATATTTAGGTTCTTTTTTAGTCCATTTGCTTTCATCTTCTTGTACATATGAATATCATCATGTCTCCCATCATTCGCACCAGTACTTGAAGAAGCAGTGGGGTCAAATCCTGAGTGGTTCATTCCAAGGCTCGTCCGTGTTTTGAAAGCAATATATGAAGACTTTCCTACTGCCTTGCTAGACCTAATGCAAGAACAGATTTTCTGTTAGTGTTGTCTCCTTTAGCCTTTGGAGTTTCTCCTCCACCACAACACAGTGGTTGCCTCATCTGCCAGCTTCACCGTTCTGAAGTCTTTCTTCTCCGCCACTGCTACCATTAACCTCTTCACCCGTAAGCCGGGGCATGGGTTCCATGTTATTCCCTATGGGATTGTCTGTGTAATAACGAGTTTGCCCTTCGCTGACGCCGAGCTCTGACACTTTGGCATCACATCTCTTTTCACAGGGGTGCCACTAGAAGATAACACGGTATTACCAGAGAATCCTTTGATGATGACACAATGAATGTCTTTCGACACATGCTCACCACCAACTACTTCCAAAGTGGTAGAAAGATCTATGTACAGACATAGTCTCCATGGAATCCCCTTTAGCACCAGGTGTTGCTAACCTATACAGGGTGTACATAAAGTCTGGGAACACTTTCAATTACTTATTGCACAAGAACCAAACATTGTACAGATATCATACATATGTCATTTTGAAGAGAAATCCTGAAAGTTTTTTTTAATGTATACCTTCACAGCATAGTTTAGTAATTTGCCGATAGTCAGCACTAGTTGCAAAGACGGCAAGTTCAGATGCAGAGTGAGCTTTCTGTGTGTTGGAGTTCGACAAAAACAAGTGTGCTACATCTCTTCAATGGATGTTTAGAACCAAGTACAGTTTGTGCCCGGCAAAGATAAGTGGACGTCCCAGTATGAGCGAAGTAAATGTGGAGCGCATACGAGAAACATTCATAAGGAGTCCAAAGAAATTGGTGCGTCGTGCATCCCGTTAACTGAAAATGGCAGTGTGGAAAGTCCTGCAACAGAAGCTGTCTATTAGATGATTCAAATTGGAGCTAGTGCAGAAGCGCAATGACGACGACAAAGACAAGAGTTTTGAGTTGTTCGCAGTTGCAACAATTGAATAAGAATGCGGATGGCATTGTTGATCGCTTAATTTTTAGGGAGGAAGCCACTTTTCACACTAATGGGAAAGTGAACAGGCATAATTGTTGAATCTGGGGTACAAAGCATCCACACGAATGCACTGAATTTGAGTGTGAATCCCCCAAGGTAAATGTTTTTTGTGCCTTGTCACGTCAAAAACTGTACGGGTTATTCTTCTTCACCGAGAGCACTGTCACTGGATATTTCTACTTGGAAATGTTGCAGCAATGCCTGATGCCTCAAATGCAATCGGACTCTCCATTCATCTTTCAGCAGGATGGGTCTCCACCCCATTTTCATCGTGAAGTTCGTGGGACCCTGAACATGGAGCTGCTGCCTCTGAGCTGCTGCCTACATGGCTCAGCCGTGCTACAGAAGTGGACAGCTGTTTTATGAAATGGCCTCCCCGATCATCAGATCTCACTCCATGTGACTTTTTTTCTCTGGGGACACATTAAAGGTCTGGTGTATGTACTGCCTCTACCACATGATGTAGCAGAGCTGCAGGAGAGAATACGGGAAGTGACTGCCACAATCGACGATGCCGTGCTGGGATGGGTATGGCAAGAATTTGATTACCGTATTGACGTCTGCTGAGTCACTCATGGTTCGCAAATCGAATGTTTGTAAAAAAAATTTAAAGAGTTTCTCTTCAAAATGTAATATGTATGACATCTGTACAATGTTAAGTTTTTGTGCAATAAATAATTACAAGTGTTCCCGAACTTTATGTACACCCCACATATGGCACACTCCGAGCGAACCGTTCTAGGAACTGTGCACCTGAAACCAAAGGCGTTCTACACATATCTCAACACCACATTCATGGTTTACCTCCATGGTGAAGAAAACCTACAGGAAATCCTGTGCACATAAATAGCATACACAATAATGTCAGGTTCACCATGGAAGTGGAAGAAAAAGGATGCGTACTGTTCCTGTACTTTCTGATAAAAAAAGAACACTGATGGTGCCCTGCAATATTATGTCCACAGTAAGAAAACACACACACAAATACCCCTAAATGCCAATAGCTGCCACCACCCAGCACAATGCAAATTTGTGCTCACCACCTTGTTACACAGATCACAAGCCATATGCGATAAGAAAGGCTGCCTACCGATTTACAGCATCTGTGTGAAACCTTCAACAACAACTGCTACTCAGAGGCAGAAATAAGACAAGCACTCCAGCCAAGCAAGAAGAAGAAGAAGAGAAAAAAAAAAAAACAATCCAGAAGAAGGAACCAAGTGCCAGCCATTCTGTCTATACGAAGGGCCAGCTACAGCTGAGGCTGTCATGGGAATGGGGAAGCATGACACAAAAACCATTTACCCTCAATGGCTAAAATCAAGAATACGCCTGGATCAGTCATGGACCAACCAATGGTATGGGCATCTGGTGTCTACAGCATCAGTTGTGAGTGTGTCATGCAATACTTCACCCAGATGCAGTGATCCATCTCGCAGTAGTGTTCTAAACACATGAGGAATGTTCGCCTTGGCCAAACAGACAATCTGTAAAGACAGGGACATTCGTTTTTGAACAGAAAAAGATGCTGTTCTACGCCAGTGGGTTCAGATATTTAGTCACCAAAGAGGCAGTGGAAATAAGAGTACATGATGATCTTACCAATCGGGATAGCCATTTCCAAGTGAGCTCCACACTCCACATGGGATGCGTAGCTGCCAATCTTGAGAAGGAGGCGTCAATAATCATGTAGCAAATAAAGGGGAGGGGGGGGATGTTCAGCACCCACTCCCTCCCTGCCAGAAAATTTTTGCTGCCTCCTACATACATTCATTTCTGCCTCATAGAAAATGTCGTGATTATATTTTCTGTTGTCAATTCCCTTCTGTAGGGTGGCAGCTCAGGTAATTTGCTGACGACAAATTTTTACCAAGTCGGATATCAAATCCTGTACTCATTATTGTTGCTGCTACGGAAAATGGAAGACTTAGTTTTTTATCTATGTCACTGTCACTGGTGCAAAGCAATGCAGCAATTTATTGTAGGGATCCATGCTTCTGTTTAGTATTTTGATAACTATGACTCCGAACATTCCAGAGGCACTCTCATGCCTCAGAGAGTGATGAATTCATAAATTTTGCTTCTTGTCCGCTCACATTTCACAAAGAGACACACATAAAGACAACAATCATAACATGCAAAAACAAACACTAGTGCCGGCATTTAGTAGTAGCAGGTCAGGAACAATGTTCCTTTGATCTGTATCATCACAGTCGTGGAACACTGGTTTGCATTGTCAAGATTTTGACAACATGCTGCAAACATAGGTAGTCCAGTACTAGCTGCAAACAGTGTTGCAGAATATGTTTGGAACTCATTGTAAACATGTATTCAGAAAGCCATGGTGATGAAATCACCCATAGACAGGTGTACTGCATATTCAAGAAGGAAATCATTATAACTCTGTAAAACATTTTAGTACCATACCATCAGCAAAATGTAAACAGTGCCTTTTTCAATTTTTTAACTTCAACTGTAAAGCACCTATCTCTCTAATTTTATTAGCTTTCTGTGGATCCATAATTAAAGTGATAAATCCATAAGAGTTACCGACAATCTGTAATACACTCCTGGAAATGGAAAAAAGAACACATTGACACCGGTGTGTCAGACCCACCATACTTGCTCCGGACACTGCGAGAGGGCTGTACAAGCAATGATCACACGCACGGCACAGCGGACACACCAGGAACCGCGGTGTTGGCCGTCGAATGGCGCTAGCTGCGCAGCATTTGTGCACCACCGCCGTCAGTGTCAGCCAGTTTGCCGTGGCATACGGAGCTCCATCGCAGTCTTTAACACTGGTAGCATGCCACGACACCGTGGACGTGAACCGTATGTGCAGTTGACGGACTTTGAGCGAGGGCGTATAGTGGGCATGCGGGAGGCCGCGTGGACGTACCGCCGAATTGCTCAACATGTGGGGCGTGAGGTCTCCACAGTACATCGATGTTGTCGCCAGTGGTCGGCGGAAGGTGCACGTGCCCGTCAACCTGGGACCGGACCGCAGCGACGCACGGATGCACGCCAAGACCGTAGGATCCTACGCAGTGCCGTAGGGGACCGCACCGCCACTTCCCAGCAAATTAGGGACACTGTTGCTCCTGGGGTATCGGCGAGGACCATTCGCAACCGTCTCCATGAAGCTGGGCTATGGTCCCGCACACCGTTAGGCCGTCTTCCGCTCACGCCCCAACATCGTGCAGCCCGCCTCCAGTGGTGTCATGACAGGCGTGAATGGAGGGACGAATGGAGACGTGTCGTCTTCAGCGATGAGAGTCGCTTCTGCCTTGGTGCCAATGATGGTCGTATGCGTGTTTGGCGCCGTGCAGGTGAGCGCCACAATCAGGACTGCATACGACCGAGGCACACAGGGCCAACACCCGGCATCATGGTGTGGGGAGCGATCTCCTACACTGGCCGTACACCACTGGTGATCGTCGAGGGGACACTGAATAGTGCACGGTACATCCAAACCGTCATCGAACCCATCGTTCTACCATTCCTAGACCGGCAAGGGAACTTGCTGTTCCAACAGGACAATGCACGCCCGCATGTATCCCGTGCCACCCAACGTGCTCTAGAAGGTGTAAGTCAACTACCCTGGCCAGCAAGATCTCCGGATCTGTCCCCCATTGAGCATGTTTGGGACTGGATGAAGCGTCGTCTCACGCGGTCTGCACGTCCAGCACGAACGCTGGTCCAACTGAGGCGCCAGGTGGAAATGGCATGGCAAGCCGTTCCACAGGACTACATCCAGCATCTCTACGATCGTCTCCATGGGAGAATAGCAGCCTGCATTGCTGCAAAAGGTGGATATACACTGTACTAGTGCCGACATTGTGCATGCTCTGTTGCCTGTGTCTATGTGCCTGTGGTTCTGTCAGTGTGATCATGTGATGTATCTGACCCCAGGAATGTGTCAACAAAGTTTCCCCTTCCTGGGACAATGAATTCACGGTGTTCTTATTTCAATTTCCAGGAGTGTAGATGGCAGCCATGGGGATGTGAAATACACAAAAATACACCAGGAAAGCTCTGACATAAAAGAGAAGGAGGCAGTGGGCACGACTGACAGACAGAACAAGCACTTGACACCCAGACCCCCCTCCACACCACTGGGGGGGACTTCTGGATATAACTGAACAAATCTGATATGAAGCTGATATTTCATCTGATGATGATAATTCAAAAACTCGTTGAAACATTGCAACAGCAGGATACCATGACTCAGCTGATGAGATGAGAATGTTTCTTCAATGGAATTCACTGAGAAAGCCTTCATTCCCACACTGCATAAATATTATCCACACTCTCCCATCAGCAAAATGATGATGTGTGTAAAAATGCATCTTACAAGCTGGCAAGTAGAGCAAACATTCAAAGACTCCAGGATAATTGTTCATAAAAATAGTAAAATCTGTGAACTATTAATCAGTTAGCAGCCATCTAAAACGTACATCTTTTCTAAAAACTAACTATTCTGTCAAAATGCAGAGTAAAAAGGTAAGTGCTCATGTACTGCTAGCATACAAGAGGAATACAAAAATGAATTACTTTTTTACCTTGCGATCTCTAAATCCAACTTTGGCCTTCTTCTTTTTCTTTTTAGCCTCATCATCATCCTCCTCTTCACTTTCTTCAGTTTCACTATCCTGCTTCTCCGAAAGGGCATTGTTGGACTTTTTGTCTTCACTAAGAATGGATTCTGCTTTAACTTCAGGAAATACCATTTTTTTTAGTCTGTAAAGTACAATGAAACAGAGCTGAGTCAGTTAAAACACATTTCAGGAAAAACTCAACAATTTTATATTTCTAAACCATTCTTCCAATGTGCCAGTCAATTTCAGTGGCCCTGACAAATCAAAATGCATGTTATAACTACTGAAATAACTTTGACTCAGAAATATTGTTTATATTATTTTGCAGCCATATCTGAATGAATGACATGCATACACAATTTAAATGTGAAATGTGTTTTACCCTACACCTAAAATTTTTTAGAAAATAGGTCAGCAGCAATTTAATAAATTAATATGAAGTATGGAGAATCATTCTTTCCAGTATTTCAGAAAATTTCTTCCAATACAGGGGTCTGCATCAAAGAAGTTGATATCATGTCCAATATAAAGAGTCAAAACATAAACAATCAAGATAGTGAAGTATAGGACAAATATGAGGACTGAGATAGGGACATAGTTAAGGTTTATGAATAAAATACCTCAGACCGACTCAATAGCTGTTTTTTTCCTAGAATTAGCCATTGTTTCATAAAAGCCAAGTATATGTTAGGTAAATACACAAACACTGTTTCACAGGTGTTACGTAATTGATGTCGTTATGAAACTCAGCTTGTGTGGAAGTCACAAAACAGTGGACTGAACTAGGGAGAATAAGAGTTACATAGGGAGCTAGTGTAAAGTAATGAAGGAACTGGCTATATTATCTCAAGTTTGTCAAAATTGGTGGAAAGATTTCGGTGAATATTAAACTTCATTGTAGTGGCAGAAAAAGGTACACCACACTCATTAGTTCCCAGCCTGGCCTCATATGAGTAAGCAGCAATTTACAAAATTTTCAGACTGCAAAACATTAACATTACTTTCACAACACACGTACTGCAACACACACTGAGGGAAATGAAATGATCATGTGGCATTGATGGCCAGAAGGCTCCATCCAAGAAAAGTTCAGCCACTGGATGCAGGTCTTATTTTGGGCGACTTGCGCATCGGTGATGATGAAATGATGATGCGGACAGCACAACACCCAGCCCATAAGCAGAGGAAATCTCCTACCCACCGGGAATCGAACCAATGCCCGCTGCATGGTAGGCAAACTTGTTACCACTCATCTAAGCAAGCGCACACAGACTGAGGAGACAACCAAAACAAACACACACACACACACACACACACACACACACACACACACACACACACACACACACACACACACACACACACACACACAAATCAGGCTTTTACAAAAACAAAAAAATTGTATGTTGTACACTCAAAGATGTCTACGTATCCCAAACTCGGAGCAGCTAAAAAAATGCCAACCACAAATACAAATATACTGAATCAGCAACGGCTACCCACATAAAGAATGCTGGCCACTGATTCCACAATATAGTGAATGAATTTTATACATTGCATAAAATGGACAAGGGACACCAAACTGACTTACATGAAGAATTAGATATTTTCATTCACCGCATAGTACCCAGCAACAGATTACTAAATGATAGGCTAGAAAGTAACAACATTTCTTTAAAAAACATCGCAATAGCTGATTGATTATTTTATTGGAAGAAAAATATCTTTACCTAGTAATCATACACATTTCACTGCTAGGAAAAAGAGTGCAACACCAAGGAGGAGTTGTGCAACATAAATGTAAGTTGGTAGGCATTTCTACTTCTGAATAATGATGCCTATTAAAATCACAAGCCTGCCGTGTAAGAGTGGCATTTGATGTGTCACTATGAGGCTGCAAATCAGGTTTGCTTTATATACACACTGTAACAGTCATGAGTGGTAGTTATGTTTGAGATTGGACATGGTGAGTTGATGTTAGTCAACAACGTCTTTCAGGCGACAATGACACCATTATCAAAACCTTACTGAGGTTGAAGAAGGTCATATAATAAGAGCTATGAGAAGCTGGATGTTATGTCTATGATACTGCACAAAGACTTGACAGTAATGTAGCAACTGTACTTCATTGCTGGCAGCGATGGTAATGAAAATGTACAGTCGCAAGAAGACTGGGTTCTGGTTGCAACAGGATGGTTCCAGATGGTCATCTGGCACTACTGAGAGGAAAGACCTTGGTGTTCGGTGTATGGCTCTCACGCATCATTCTGGATCTGCAGTAGCAATCTGAGCAGCAGTTGGTACCACAGTGAAACAATGAACTGTCACAAATTGGTTACTTCAAGGACAGCTCCAAGCCAGATGCCTTGTAGCACGCATTCCATTCAACCCAAACTGCCACCATTTGTGACTTCAGTAGTGTCAAGCAAGAACCCACTGGAGTGTTGTGTTTTCCGATGAAAGATGGTTCTGCTTTGGTGCTAGTGATGGCCGTATGTTGGTTAGAAGCTGGTCAATTGAGGGCCTGCTGGACACACTTGACCTACACCATAAGTTATGGTCTTGGATAAGATCAATCTGGTGATACAGCTAGCTGTGCTGCCATTCATTAACATCATTCCAGGGGTGTTTTCCAACAGGATAATGCTTCCCCACACACCACTGTTGTAACCCAACATGGTCTACAGTGTGTCAACACATTGCCTTGGCCTGCTCAATTACCACATCTGGCTCCAACTGAGCACATATGGAACATCATCGAACGACAACTCCAGCGTCATCCATAAACAGCATTAACCATTCCTGTATTGACTGAACAAGTGCAACAAGCATGGAACTCCATCCCACAAACTAACATCCAAGACCTACACAACACAATGCTTGCATGTTTGCATGCAACATTCTGGTGGTTACAATAGTTATTAATGTACCAGTGATCTAGGATGTGGGAATAGGGATCCAAACAGGAATGGGAATAGAGATTAGGAGATGGTGTCAGCAGATTCACTGAGAAGTTGATTGAGAGAGAGAGACGAGAGAGAAGTGGGGTGAAGGTTGGTGTGGGTTGTGGGACAATACTTGGGGATAGGGATATGGAGAGAGGGAAAGGAAGAGAGAATAGGCGAGGAAGCAGAGAGGAGAGGGGAAATGGAAGTGAAGAGGCTACATGAGTGAAAATGGGTAAAGGGGGGGGGGGGGAGATAGGTGTGAGGAAATGCTGACAGGAAAGAGAATGTGTTGAGGAAAAGGATACAGGGACAACACAGAGGGGGGAGGGTGACAGAGGAGAAATGGAAAGAGAAGAGAAGTGAGGGGATGAATATTGAGAGGTGGAAGGACTGAGGGTGGGGGAAGGGCTGCAAGAGGTGAGGTGGTCAGAAGTGAGGGAGTAGGCGAAAGTTACAATGGCAGTAAGGTTGCTGCTGCTGCTGCTGCTGCTGAGGAGTAGTAATCATTGGCTGCAGTAGTAGTAACAGTAGTAGTAGTAGTAGAAGAAGATTATGTTGTTGTAGTACTAACTGACAGTATAAATTGTAAAAACTGGCACTATAGGAATACTCTTCTGGTAGGAGAGAATTTGGAGTTGTCATTTCTGATGACATATATTGCTGAACGATATGAGTCAAGTGTAGGGAAAAGGGACAAAAACCTCTGTGTATTATTTTTGTATTTTGTGCAAGTTTTAAGTGCCTCTGGAATGTCAACTTATCTTCCCACTGATGCACTGGCCCTGAAAAAATATTTTTAGAGTGAAACTTATGCAACAAAATCAAGTTGTTTTAACAGAAAATGGCAGTGCTGAATAAAACTACTGAACCTTTCTCACCAATATTTCCATTCCGCAATCAAAGCACTGATGGCTCAAAATGTGAGACTTATTTTTTCCCATTCTCTATGTTCTTTTTAATGGTTTTGGATGAATATATGTGGTAAAACATCACTATAAACACTAACGAAGGAATCAATTGATCAGTCACTTAAGCACTGGTATCTTATGAAAAGTTTTAAGTTACAAAAGTCATATGGCACTTACTTTTTGTAGTCGACCAGTGTCAAAAAGAAACTGACTCCAATGAATGTAGCAAATATCTTTGTGGCCAGGGGTTCTGGAGTTGGGCGGTGTCCAAAATCTTTGTAACCTCTCTTTTGCTTTTCATGGCCGTCTACTTGTGAGATGCACAATGATCGTGGACCTAGGTCTTCAGAGGACTGCAACAGGCGATGACTGTAGGTGCGAGCAACACGCACTGCTCGCCACATCCTAGATTAAATTCAAACATAGAATTAGGGAAACAGAAAATATGTATGGAGTTCAACATCCTTTGACTATGAGAGTGATTATTATTATTATTATTATTATTGTTATTATTATTATTACTCTAAGGCTACAGATTCCAATGTACAAGTATTCTGCTGTGATGCTACTTTAGATAATCATCAACAAGTTAAAAGTAACTTGTGTATAAAAGACTGTTGTCTAGAGATATACATCACCCTCACAATTGTTAGCTATAATAGTACTGGTAGCTGAAAAGACGGAACATATTGTGCTATTATGCCATCACACATCTGGAATGCAGTTATTGAAACTGATGTTCTTGTGGTCTTCAGTCCAAAGACTGGTCTTCTGAACCTGCCCAAGCCCCTTCACCTCTGAGTAACTACTGCAACCTACATCCTTCTGAATCTGCTTAATGTATTCATCTCTTGGTCTGCCTCTACAATTTTTACCCACCATGCTTTCCTCCAGTACTAAATTGGTGATTCCTTGATGCCTCAGTATGTGTCCTACCAACCACTCCCTTCTTCTGGTCAGGTTGTGCAACAAATTTCCCTTCCCCCCAATTATACTTAGTACCTCATCATTAGCTACATGATCTACCCATCTAATCTTCAGTGTTCTTCTGTACCACCACATTTGAAAAGCTTCTATTCTCTTCTTGCCTAAACTGTTCATCGTCCATGTTTCACTTCCATACATGGTTACACTCCATATCAAATACGTTCAGAAAGGCCTTTGTGATACTTAAATCTAAACTCGATGTTAACAAATTTCTCTTCTTCAGAAATGCTTTTCTTGCCATTGTCAGTCTACATTTTATGTCTTCCCTACTTCGACCACCATCAGTTATTTTGCTTCCCAAACAGCAAAACTCATCTTCTACTTTAAGTGTAATTCCCTAGCATCACCTGCTGTAATTTGACTACATTCCATTATCCTCATTTTGCTTTGATTGATGTTCATCTCATATCCTCCTTTCAAGACATTGTCCATGCCAACTGCTCTTCCAAGTCCTTTGCTGTCTGACAGAATTACAATGTCATCAGCAAATCTCTGAGTTTTGATTTCTTCTCCCTGGACTTTAGTGCCTCCTCAATTTTTTTCTTTTGTTTCCTTTACTGCCTGCTCAGTATAAAGATTGAATAACATCGGGAATAGGCTACAACCCTGTCTCAATCCCTTCTCCACCACTGCTTCTCTTTCCTGCCCCTCAACTCATACAACTGCCATCTGGTTTCTGTATGAATTTTAAATAGCCTTTCAATCCCTGTATTTTACCCCTGCCACATTTAGAATTTGAAAGAGAGTGTGGTGTCACCGCCAGACACCACACTTGCTAGGTGGTAGCCTTTAAATCGGCCGCGGTCCGTTAGTATACGTCGGACCCGCGTGTCGCCACTATCAGAGGTTGCAGACCGATCGCCGCCACACGTCAGGTCTAGAGAGACTTCCTAGCACTCGCCCCAGTTGTACAATCGACTTTGCTAGCGATGGTTCACTGACAAAATACGCTCTCATTTGCCGAGACGATAGTTAGCATAGCCTTCAGCTACAACATTTGCTATGACCTAGCAAGGCGCCATGTTCAGTTACAATTGATATTGTAAATAATGTACAGACAAGAGCTACGTTCAACATTAATGGATTAAAGTTAAGTATTCCACCATCTGCGTCTGTTTTTCTAAGTTCTAAATTCCTTGTCCTGTTCCAGACCTCACGCCAGCCTGCGTGAGCTTAAACACGTGCCTTTCAGCTTCCTCTAACATTCGTGGGTTGGCTCTCCTGCCAATCCACAACAGAGAGTATTCCAGTCAACTTTGTCAAAAGCTTTCTCTAAGTCTACAAATGCTATAAATGTAGGTTTGCCTTTCCTTAACCTATCCTCTATGACAAGTCGCAGGGTCAGTTTTGTCACACCTGTACCAATATTTCTCTGGAATCCAAATTGATCTTACACAAGGTTGGCTTCTATCAGTTTTTCCATTATTCTGAAAGAGTCCGTGCTAGTATTTTGCAACTGTAACTAACTAAACTGATAGTTCGGTAAGTTTCACACCTGTCAGCACCTGCTTTCTTTGCAATTGGTATTATTATATTCTTTTTGAAGTCTGAGGGCATTTCACCCACCTCATACATTGTGCACACCAGATGGAAGAGTTTTATCATGGCTGGCTCTCCTAAGGCTATCAGCAGCTGTAACAGAATGTTGTCTACTCTCAGGGCCTTGTTTCGACTTGGAGGTCTTTCAGTGCTCAGTCAAATTCTTCATGCAGTATCATATCTCCCTTCTCATCTTCATCTACATCCTCTTCCATTTCCATGATATTGCCCTCAACTACCTCTCCATTGTACAGACGTCCTATATATTCCTTCCACCTTTCTGCTTTCCCTTCTTTGCTTAGGACTGGTTTTTCCATCTGAGCTCTTGAGATGCATATAGGTGGTTCTCTTTTCTCCAAAGGTCTCTTTAATTTTCCTGTAGGTAGTATTGATCTTATGCCTAGTGATATATGCTTCTACATCCTTACATTTGTCCTCTAGCCATTCCTGCTTAGCCATTCTGCACTTCCTGTCAATCTCATTTTTAGACGCTTGTATTCTCTTTTGCCTGCTTCCTTTATTGCATTTTTATATTTCCTTCTTTCATCAATGAAATTCAATATCTCTTGTGTTACAAAGGACTTCTACTAGCCCTCATCTTTTTACCTACTTGATCCTCCACTGCCTCCACTATTTCATCTCTCAAAGCTACCCATTCTTCTTCTAATGTATTCCTTTCCCCTGTTCTTGTCAATCGTTCCCTAACGGTCCCTGTGGAACTCTCTACAACCCCTGGTTCTTTCAGTTTATCCGCGTCCCATCTCCTTAAATTCCCACCGTTTTGCAGTTTCTTCAATTTTAATCTGCAGTTCACAACCAATAAACTGTGGTCAGAATCCACATCTGGCACAGGAAACATCTTACAACTTAAAATCTGGTTCCGAAATCTCTTTCTTACCCTTGTATAAATCAATCTGAAACCTTGCGGTGTCTCCAGGTCTCTTCCAAGTGCACAATATTCTCCCATGATCCGTAAACCAAGAGTTAGTGACGATTAAATTATGTTGTGCAAAATTCTGCCAGGCAGCTTCCTCTTTATTCCTTTCCCCCCAGTCCATATTCACCTATTACTTTTCCTTCTTTTCCTTTTCTTACTATTGAATTCCAGTCCCCCATGACTACATCATCTCCCTTAACTATATGAATAATTTCTTTTATCTTATCATACATTTCCTCAATGTGTTTCTCACCTGCAAAACTAGTTGGCATATAAACTTTTACTACTGTGGGGGTGTGGGCTTCATGTCTATCTTGACTACTATAATGCATTCACTGTGCTGTTCATAGAATAGAAACTCAGATAAGCTACTTTTATTCATTATTAAACCTGCTCCTGCATTAACCCTATTTGATTTTGTACTAATAACCCTGTATTCACCTGACCAGAAGTCCTGTTCCTCTTGCCACCAAACTTCACTAATTCTCATTATAGCTAACTTTAACCTATTCATTTCCCTTTTTAAATTTTCTAACCTACCTGCCCAATTAAGGGAGCTGACATTCCACGTTCCAATCCATTCAATGCCAGTTTTGTTCCTCTGAAAATGACGTCCTTCTGAGTAGTCCTGCCTGGAGATCCAAATGGGAGACTATTTTAACACCATAATATTTTACCCAAGCAGATACCATACACTAAAGCTGCATGCCCTTGGAAAAAATTGAGACTGTAGTTTCTCCTTGCTTCCAGCCGTTCACAGGACCAGCACAGCGAGGCCATTTTGATTAACGTTACAAGGCCTGATCAATCAATCAATCATCCAGACTGTAGCCCTTGCAACAACTGAAAAGGCTGCTACCCCTCTTCAAGAACCACATTTTTGTCTGACCTCTCAACCGATACCCCTCTGTTGTGGTTGTGTATATGGTGCGGTTAGATGTATCACTGAGTAATGCAAGCCTCCCCACTATAGTCTGTCGGTAAACTGAAGAGCGAGCGAGCGAGCGAGTCCCCACTCTGCCTACCCATCTACGTCACAAGGCGCTTCTACACGTTGTTTCACAACGTAGTGCCGGCCCTGCCGCGGCGCGCGCTTTGAATCTGTGGCGACGCCGTGTACAGATACGTTCCGACTGCGTTTATTTTTAGACAAATGCACTAAGACTATCAGGAATACAAACGACGATAGCTTCTTCTGAAAAACAACATTATAGAGTAAATAATATTAACAAAGGACCGGAAGTCAGAATTCTACTACAAACATAGAACCGAATGCCTGTTCATGTCAATGTGTGTTCCTCCATTGCTATTCGTAAAACGAATCCCATATATTGCAGTCAATATGTAGGATTTAAGGTTTGTTCCTACTTTGTGTGTCTACTTAATGTTAGAAGTTTCCTTTGAAGGGCTGCATTGAAACTTAACAATTCTTGCAATACGAAGTGTGTTTAAAAAGCAACCAGAAATTTATAATTTCGTGTGTTGTATTACATTTTTCGCTTGTCTTCGTAGACAAGTTTGAAAAGTGTCTGTACAATGTTATGCATATTGGGTACTTACTCTGTTATCAGTTGTCAAAAAGGTTTGTGTGTTTTGATAGCAGCAACGATTATTTGTGTTGTATAAAAATAGATTAGACAATCTGTATTACATTTTGTTATAAAAATGCCTAGCTCCCTTAATTTCCTCACCTGGATCAGGTACTTAGATCTCCAGTCAATTATATCCGTTCTCTCTACCAGAATCTTTTTTTTAGTTACAGATCTTTTCCACGTAAATCCTATTTCACGTAGTGTCTTGTGTAAAACATCTTTCTGCCAAGGAAATTCAATTTTTTGTTTTACGGCAGTAAGCAATTTCCGTAATGTCGGCACTAGTTTTTGGTTCATGTAAAAGTCCTCCATCGTTTGTCGTGTGACCGACTTTGTGAAACTGTCTATAACGATGGGTTTCCTCCCGAAATTATTAGTTTTCTTTCGTGGCGATTCCAGTAAACCATCCTTTCTTGTGTATCCTATTGTGGCGAGGCTGACGTTTGCATAAATTGCAGCCCTTTGAATGGGACTGGTAAAACTAGCTAACAGTTCTTTTTGTGTCGCCTCCTTGCACACGCTGTCATAACATTAGAGACGACTGAACGCTCGTTACTCCGCAGATACCTCGTCTTCCTATTCTGTACATTTTCTTGCAATGCAGGGCGATTATCCATCACTTCCGGATACCTAAGTATATCAGTGAGTATACAGAGTTAACTGACTGATACTGGAAACTACGATCCCCGAACAGAAACACCGTATATCTCTGCACGCCGATCTACACCGCTGGACAGGTAACGGGTAACTGATTTTGGGTGCCCCTGTAGGCCAGTGACAGCGTTCTTCCGGGAAAGGGCATGTCCCCCACCAAAAGCGCTGCTCGCTCTTGAGTTTACAGACAGACTATAACAGCAAGGTCCACGGTTCATGGGGAGGGGTGATGTTGAAATTGATATGGACCATGAAATCGAAAGCAAAAGAAGTTGTAAAAACTTCACAGATGATTATAATGGAATGGAGTGTAGGACCAGAAATGGCATCAAAAAACTAAAATTAAATCTTCTACAGAAGAAGATGCTAAGTAATATATTTCAACGAGTAACTGGAGGATAAAAAGTAAAAAAATTGAAGATTTTCTGGAAGAGGACGAGATGCTGGCTACATGGCATTAAGTTTCACATGATGCACAGATGGCAAAAAGAGGTCAACTGACAAACAATATTACATGTCGTACTGTAATCACGAAGTGGCATGTGATCTCACATATGCCCAAACAAAAAGATACAACAATGACAACATTTCTTTTGCATCTATATTGTTTTCTGGAATGTAGGATGTGGTGAAAGACTGATCTGCAGCACAGACTGAGGTCTAGATTAGGTTGAATGGTGACAGGTTAAGAACAGGCAAAGTGGTATTGAAAGCTTCAGTCAATCTGCAAAATCCGTAGAAACTGGAGAAGAACAAGGCATGGATTTCTTGAATACAAAATTCACAGTTTGCGCTTCCCTCACTTAACCCTTTCAGACCCTCTGGTTGCAATAGTGTACATTAACTTTTACTATGTCTTAACTCAAACAGAAGTATTTTTCCCCAGGTATACATTTGTAAATGTTCAAAGTTTTCATCATGTGAAATTGCTGCCAACTGTTGGGTATCACAGTGAAAATATTAGCAAATCAATGTTGCAATGTGTGGCAGCTTGTGGCCGACAGAACACACGAGTGTGGTTGGTTTGCTATATTCCACTGTATAATTGAACACTGTTATAGTTATTTTGCATGGTAATTACTGAATGATCATTTTATTTATTATGCTAGAGAATACTTTTTGATTAGTTATTTTAGTCCATAAGATGAAGCCAAGTGTAAAAGCATATTTTGAAAACGGCTACATATTTTTGTATAAATCTTGCATCGAACGTCATTAAAAATTACCTAAGAGACTACCGCATTAAAAAAATGTTCCTTGCTCTAGAAAAAAAATCAGGTCTGAAAGGGTTAAAATGAGTGCATAGTGATAGTAATTTGTATGCCACAGACATCACAGATGACATTGGGGGGGGGGGGGAGGGGGGGGGGCTCCCTCTCCTCTTGCCGTAGTACGAGGACCAAACATAGTGACAGAGGCCAATTTGGAGGAGGGACAGGGTCACTTCCTCCCGCCAGAGTGACCAGTACGAGGAATGTCACAGACAGATGGTTGACTCCACTGACTGCAGCTTACTGCCCCTCCTCTCAACCATTCCTCCTCCCGCAAAGCTGCACGACTCTCTGGCACAACAGCAAAATAACATCCTGCAGGAGAATGGCACATTGTGTCACATCATGTCTCCTGCAGGTCTCCTCGGCTGTTGGTCATTTTCCCAGACTCTCACATGACCTGGTAACAATGCAGAATGATACAGGCTTCCCTTGCTGCTGAAGATGCAAGTTAGCTCAAACTGTTTGTCTCATTTTCCCTGCTGTGTACTTTTGTTACAATATTTGTAGCGCATTAATGGAACTGTAGCAGATGAGAAACTTTAACCTCTGAAGCTGCTGCATCATCTCCAGTGCCTTCAGAATTGCATGGATCTCTATGGCGAATAAGGTGCTTTCATAGGAGAAACAAATTCTGAGGACTTGGTTGGGGAAACACCACTAAACAGCCAATGGAGCACCTTTGCTCTGAGCACAGTGTACACAGCTTTAAAACCATGATGTCAATCTACAGTGTTATAAAACAAAGGTTAAAACACAAAATCTGGTGTGCTATCTTTCTTAAAATTTGTTAAACTGAAAACAACTCTGGCCCTATTTAGGACCCAGGTGGAAATCTGCTCCAAGCTTGATGTAACACCTTCAAATCAGACACAAATCCCATAGGGCCTCACTGCTTACTGTTGATCATCAAAAAGTCTTTCCATTGATGGACAAGCAACCGTATGCCTGTAGTGTAGATATTGCCTTATGGACCTATCACATCATGAGGAGTTGCACCTGATGTTGAGCTGCGGCACAGCAGCCTCAGTGCAGAGACTTGGTATGGGACTGTTTCTAAAGATGGCCAACTTATTTCCTTCATGGTGCTGCATGTCCAACATTTTTTAATATGACTGTCTTGCCGATCCATATGTTACATACACATAATCGAGCTGTGATTGCACAAAGGCTATGTAAAACTGGAGCACACAGGTTTGGACTGCCATCCATAAACTATGGCTGATACATTTTAAAATATTTTCAGCTCTTAGTGACTGAAGTTTTCAGGTCCCTAAGTTCTGGTAACCAGTCAATCTCGAAATCAAATGTGAGGCACAGAAACCTCAACATTTCTTTAAATTAAAAACAATGTCCATTTTCAAATCAAAAGTTAAAAACAGAATGTGAAGGTTAAAAAGGACACACAGACTTCTCAGTTTAGATATTATTTTCATGTCTGCCCATTCCTTCAACCTTCTTACAGTCAACTGCAGTTGACGAGTTGTCGTTGCTAGGCTACAGGAAGAACAAAAGATGGACCAGTTGTCCAAAATAAACATTAGGCAGAACTTTTAACTGTCAACAGTGCACTGTTAATAACAGCTCTGACTACATTGAGGGACCCAGTTCTCTTGTTCAAAGCTGTGTGAGAGGACAACATCAATTCAACATTTAAAACAGTTTGGTGGGAGGAAGACTCACACAAAAATAAGAGAATGTCCTTGAAAGCTCCTTTCACGGAGCTGTCCAAGGATAATTTAAAATTAGTCTCTTACAAATAAACACACACACACACACACACACACACACACACACACTCCACATGTCTTCTGAAAGCACTGATGTTACACAGCAGTATGGGAACAATCATACTGATGAGCTTTTCCCTTGTCTTTCGCCTGGTCATTTCTCCACGATGGGGAGTTTGTAGCAGAGGGGCTAGCGGGTTCCCTCAGGTAATATTCATACCAACAATAGTATGGTCATCATATGAAATATCAGACGAGACCAAGGTCAGATAGACTGAAAGTTCTCGATCTGCTCTTTTTGGCCTGTTATTTTTGTCCCCAGCTTGGATTTTGGCAATACTGGTAACGTTGTTTTAACAGAAGAAATTTTCTTGTTCTGTTTTTCTGTCTGCCACAAGTGTTTATTATTCTTCTCGACAGCACATTCTGCCACGACAAATTGTTTTGGTTTTGGTAGTAGGCAAAGTTGTTTGTGTAACCACTGGTGCAGGTTTGCAGCCAGATTTACAGCTGCAAGTTGTTGTACACTGTTCAACTGTCACTGTCTTAGTACCAGCATCAGTCTTTGGTACAAGCTGCTTTAATGCTGATGAGAATGATTTGACGGATAAAGGTGACTCTGTGGCCGGAAATGGCTTTTCACTTCAGTGTAGTAGGTATATTGGGTAACCCTGATCTACTGGATTTTTTTTCTCTTGCTGGAATACAGGATAGTCTCTATTCAAAACAGCGACTTTGGAACAACTGACACACATGGCTGAGGCAAATCCACTGAGTGCCTGGTTCACTGACAGTTGAACCACATCTTCTGCATGTAGCCTAACCTTTGCATATCATGGTGGTGTGCCAAAAGAGCTGACAAATTAAGCAGGTCATAGAGCCTAACTTAAAGGTGGGCAAAACCTGTAATGTAGTTGGACTACTTCGAAGGTCAAAAATCAGAATCAAAGATGGTGTCTTCTCCAACTCAATATTAGTCTGTTTCATGAAATTTCTTGACTTTGATGTCTTTGCTTTGCCATTCCTAATGCAGTTTTCAGCACCAATATCCATGATATCCTTAGAGGTTACAACTCCCTTACAACAATTTAGTGCAGTATACAGCTCACTTTTGATAGCACACTCCCACAGTGATTTAGCATTTAGTAGCTTTTGTAGTTGGGTACTCATTATTGTTTCAACCAAGAATCTTATATAAAGCAGCCTCTTGATAGATTTAAGTTATTGTTCACATCTCTCTGAGGCTTTATAGACATTCCGTGAATAGCTATCAAAACAACAGTCCACCCAGACAGAGGCCCACTTGCCTGTGTAAGCCTCATACAACTGAGGGACACGCAACAGATTCGCTAGAGGTTGCCTGCTAATGACTGCTTCTTTTCAAGAGCCATGCACCTCCATGCAGAACACGCTGATAGAATATACCTGTTCTTGCAATCTGGGTAGTTCAGCCAAGAGCTCCACTACCTGTGACAGACAACGTTCCGCCACACGGCTATGCTGTCCAGTTGTATGCCCACAGCTTACAGTTATAAAAGACTGGTGACAGTCCTTAGCCCTAGCTCAGGAAACACAGGCTACCCAAACGTGTACCCAGCTGATGAAGGCTAAGCTTCCTGAAGTGATTCCCATTTAAAACAACCAGGATGGTGGAAGGGGAAGGAGGAGGAAACGTGGTTTTTCTGAAAATAACATGGACACAGTGAGTATCACCTGGTGACAGTGATGGATGATGATGATATGATGATGATGATTATGGGTTTAAAGGGGGGTGAGCATCTTGATAATCAGTTCCTAGTTGCAACTGAAATTCACAAAAAAAAATGTGGAACAAGAAAGAAAGAACTGTCTACTTATAATAAATCGTTTAATGAGAAAAGAAAAAGTCTATATGGAATAAATATGCCGAGTGGTGGCAAAGAATTAATTTATATACATGTGATAGGCATCTAATTTTTGTTTCTAAAACAAAAGACAAAAACTTTCAATTATTATTATTTTGTTCTATCAGAGCTTTCAGAGGAATGTCTTAGCATAATCTACCAGACACTGTACAATAATTTAGCTGATAAAGTAAGTCATCAAAAGTATTGGTGTTTTATTTAAAATGACAGTATACTGAACCTAATTGCTTCTGTCATAAACAATTTGTATTTGTGTAGTAATATTTTGCAGCAGTTACCACTAAGATAATTGACAAAGGATAATGGTCATTAACTAATGTTTTATTAGAATTCTCACATTATAATATGTATCCTTTCAGACCAGCAACCCGTCTGTTTTAAATACCGAAGTCTGATGTTTCCTTGTCCAGTGACCATAAGTTACAAAATGACATTTTAGTTATTTTAATGACGAGAGTCATTATTCCTTCAAGGCTTTGCAAAAATTATTAAAAAGAAAGAAACCATAAAAGTGCCAAGTCACATTAATATTAAAACTGAAATTCTATTTGAGAGGCCGACTCAAACCTGTAATAGGAATATTTATCTCACTTCACAAATGAGCCAACCTGTAAACTCCAGTGTCTATAACCTTGCCATCATAGATGAAAATTTTCATGGCAGTAGCTAAAGCAAAATGGTTAAAAGTGAGATAAAACACAAGCAGTTAAAAACTTTAGCTGGTCACCAAATGAAGCTCCATGAAGGTTCATCATAATACTACTAAAATGATGTGAAAATATTAAGACTGCACAGACTAGAGAGTCAATTAGCATCAACTGTTAGATAAATGACATACATACATACATACATAAGAAACTTAAAATGCATGCCGGTACAGAGGAAGACAATAGCTGGAGGCCACTCTGGGGCACACACTGCAGTGATAGCCAATCCTCACACATCCACCCCAAAACCAAATATTGAGGTGCATTAAATTTTACTATAAACTCCACTTACTCTAAAGAAATGTTGTGAGGGTTGTGGTAGCCTGCCATTCCATGAGTATGCAGAAGCACATCCAACACCGTTGTTGACTTTCAATCAATCTGTGTAGATCAATGGTTTCCAACCTTTCTGAGACCATTACCTCTGAGTTAACCAGATATTAGGGAGTTCCCAACCACCATTGGTTTTCAACACCAACATTAGCGCATAATCAAACTTCAGAGTACAATAATTTTTATTTGAATACATTTGTTTTTAAAACGATGGAGATAAATCATATTTATTTTTTGTAAGTATTTCATTAAACCGTGAACTCATATGTTAATGAGACAATTGGTACAGCTTAGTTCTAACAAGAAATTTGTAGAATAATGTAGCAATTCTCAGCATATTGTGAATACCACCTGCAACTCATCCTTGGAAAAGAATACTAACTATCCACATCAAGGGTACACACTTGTTACAAAACATGCTCTCTCTGCATCACTCCTCTACCTATCAATATCTGCTTGACCCACATCCTGCACCCCAATTTCAAATCCACCAGAGTTAAAAAATGTGTGCACTGTGCACTACATTCTTACTGTTTCTAAATCACATGACTGCTGCACTTCTTTTTTGTGAACTGGTAGAAACTAGAATACTTCATAAAGCTAATACTTTACATCTGTCCACTGCTACTTGAATGTAGTAGCCATTACTTAGTGTTGCTTTGTGCTTTCAATTAGTTTCTTTACATGTTGCAAAGTGAGTAATGAAGCAACTTCTGGTCCTTGCAGGAACTACATGCACCTCGGGGAAGGCACTTTCATGAGGTATCCAAGTGTATTTGATGTATACTGTGTACCTCAATTTTACTGTCACAGATGCATGAACTTGCCATTGGTTGGGAGGCTTGGATGTCCCAACAATACATCTAGCCACACCATACGTGCAACCACAAAAAAACGGGTATCTGTTGAGAGGTTAGAAAAAATGCAGTTCCTGAGGAGGAACAGCAGCCTTTTCAGTAGTTGCAGGGGCAACAGTCTGGATGATTGACCGATCTGGCCTTGTAACAGTAACCAAAACTGACTTGCTGTGCTGGTACTGCGAACAGCTGAAAGCAAAGGGAAACTACAGCCGTAATTTTTCCTGAGGTCATGCAGATTTACTGTATGGCTAAATGATGATGGTGTCCTCTTGGGTAAAATATTCCAGAGGTAAAATAGTCTCCCATTCAGATCTCCGGGTGGGGACCACTCAGGAGGAAGTTGTGTCCAGGAGAAACAAAACTGGCGTCCTATGAATTGGAGTGTGCAATGTCAGATCCCTTGATCGGGCAGGTAGGTTAGAAAGTTTAAAAAGGGAACTGGATATGTTAGAGTTAGATACAGTGGGAATTAGTGAAGTTCGATGGCAGGAGGAACAAGACTTCTGATCAGGTGACTACAGGGTTGTAAGTACAAAATCGAATAGGGGTAATGCAGGAGTATGTTTTATAATGTATAAAAAAAATAGGAACATAGGTAAGTCACTATGAGCAGCATAGTGAACGCATTATTGTAGCCAAGATAGACACAAAGCCCACTCTTACCATAATAGTACAAGTTTATGTGCCAACTAGCTCCACAGATGAAGAAGAGATTGAAGAAATGTATGATGAGATAAAAGAAATTATTCAGATAGTTAAGGGAGATGAAAATTTAATAGTCATGGGGGACTGGAATTAGATAGTAGAAAAAGGAAGAGAAGGAAAAGTAACAGGCGAATATGGAATGGGAGTAAGGAATGAAAGAGGAAGCTGCCTGGTAGAATTTTGCACAAAACATAACTTAATCATAGCTAACACTTGGTTTTAGAATCATGAAAGAAGGCTGTATACGTGTAAGGGGCCTGGAGACACCGGAAGGTTTCAGATAGATTATATAATAGTACGACAGAGATTTAGGAACCAAGCTATAAATTGTAAGGCATTTCCAGGGGCAGATGTGGACTCTGATCACAATCTATTGGTTATGAACTGTAGATTAAAACTGAAGAAACTGCAAAAAGGTGGGAATTTAAGGATATGGGACCTGGATAAACTGAAAGAACCTGAGGTTGCACAGAGTTTCAGTAAGAGCATTAGGAAATGATTCGACAAGAATGGGGGAAAGAAATACGGTAGAAGAAGAATGGGTAACTTTGAGAGATGAAATTGTGAAGGCAGCAGAGAATCAAGAAGGTAAAAAGATGAGGGGTAGTAGAAATCCTTGGGTAACAGAAGAGATATTGAATTTAATTGATGAAAGCATCAAGGATATGAGACACTTAAAGTAGTCAATGAGTTTTGTTATTTGGGCAGCAAAATAACTGATTATGGCCAAAGCAGAGAGGATATAAAATGCCCACTGGCAATGGCAAAGAAAGCTTTTCTGAAGAAGAGAAATTTGTTAACATCGAGTATAGTTTTAAGTGTCAGGAAGTCTTTTCTGAAAATATTTGTATGGAGTGTAGTCATGTATGGAAGTGAAACATGGCCAATAAATAGTTTAGACAAAAAGAGAACAGAAGCTTTCGAAACATGGTGCTATAGAAGCATGCTGAAGATTAGATGGGTAGGTCATGTAAATAATGAGGCAGTACTGATTAGAATTGTGGAGAAGGGGAATTTGTGGCGCAACTTGACAAGAAGAAGGGATCGTTTTCCAGGACATGCTCTGAGGCATCAAGGGATCACCAATTTAGTATTCGAGGGCAGCGTGGAGGGTAAAAATCACAGAGGGAGACCAACACATGAATTCACTAAGCAGATTCAGAAGGATGTGGGTTGCAGTAATTACTTGGAGATGAAGAAGTTTGCACAGGCTAGAGTAGAATGGAGAGCTGCATCAAACCAGTCTCTGGACTGAAGACAACAACGACAACAACAGATTCATGGTACAAAGCATATCTGTAATGGATGGAGCTAGTGAGGAAGAATATGTTCATACATTCACTTCACGAGCTGTAATCTACACTTCATTGTGTCATGAATTACTGCCAGTATTTGAAAAAATATATAATTATTGATAACTTATGAAATCGGTATCACAGCCTTAAGAAATAGTAATAATAATAATTATTGTCTTTTAAAAGTAATTTAGTTTTTGTGACAAAGCAAGCTGGGATCTCTTTACTTCCTGTTTTGTGTTGCCACCCGCCTCCTTAAATTCATTTTTTCATTTTTGGCTACTTACCATTAACATACATGAGTATAATCTGCATTTTCATAAAAGAGAAATGTTGGCCCTCAGTCTTAAGAAATATAGCACCAGATCTAATTTTGTGCTTTGTTTTGCATAGGTAATTAATTTCCTAATTTATTATGACTATTCCTAGTTAATATCTTCTGTTATCGGGTGAAATCAGTAATTGCTTCATAACTTAAATTCTACTGTTGACTTATAAACAAACATAAATTCTGTACTATTATAAACATGTGGAAGAACCACACTAGGATTCTTTAAGTATTTATTTGGCTCTATTCGAAAACATATTAGCAAAGCCAGGCCTTAATTAATTCCAAAATAATTACCTGTTTTATCAAAAGCATTATTTGCATAACTACCGTATATCTGTTAATTCCATTATTTAAACAAATAATTTGGCATAGCCTTTGCGATAGAAGGAACTGTTAAGGAGGACGAATTTTTTGATATCTTCAGCTAATTGAGTGAGTTATGTCGTAGTTGTAATTTCTGTAAATTAAACATCAAACAATGTATATTTTCAGTACCTGTTATTGTGAGGATATATAAAGGCCTGATTTTTGGTCCTGAGACAGTCAGCCCACAGCTGATTTTCAGACAAAAACCCTGTCTGTATTGGTTACATCAACAACAATGCATCAACTTAACTGTGAAACAGGTGTAACACAAATAGGCCATGTGTTAAAATAATGACAGTTTCTGTTCAATAGTCTCACATGTACTGTATTATTCTTCAAGAACTGTGTGGTTAGGTTTTTACTGCTCATAGATGTTCAAAAGTAAACTGTTGTAGCAGTATGCTGAAGTTTGCCTGCAAACTATTAATGAGGCTATTCAAAAGTTAACCAATAGTGAACTGGCCATATAACTGTGTAATATTGTGGGGTTGTGAACAGTGAAAGTAAAGAACTGTGAAATGCAACTGTGTAACTGTCGGCTACATCATTTACAGTAGTCACTGTTGAACTTCCACCCCCCATTTTTCAACCCAGCCCATATAACAATACAGTATCAACACCAAGGACTATCAATGAAGAAATAAAGCAGGCAAACATCACAGTAAGCAAAACAGAGTCAAACAATTTTGTTTTCATCCCTCAGAAAATTTTGTTTTAACCATGAGGGTAATTACCCCCAGGGTTGGAAACCGCCGGTGCAGATGCATGTCGACTTTGGACTGTTGTGGAGAACCAGACAGAATGATGTCTGAGAATGGTGGTGTCAGCAGTTTCCTTAGGGCTGCAGAAGAAGCCCATCAGAATCATAGGGCTGGATGCACATCATGGGGGTGCCAAGAGGGAACTCCGTTAATATGAGTATCAGTGGTAGTTTGAGGTCTTGCATAAAACCTCCAATCATATCCAAGCTGGTCTATCCATTTTTGAGAGATTCTTAAACAGCCAAAACTGTTGTTTGTGAAACAGTTGAGCAACATTGATGTGAAGGCACCTGACACATTGTGACCACATAGTTTGCCAACAGTTGCTGACACCTGGCCTTCAGTGGTGGGCTACCAACTTCCAATAGGAGGTTGTTTTATAGAGCTCGTACATGAATCTCCTGTTACTAACCACACATTGCTGGCAGACAGAGTGTAACAAGCTCTGTTCTGACAATGCTGCTCACCCATAGGCAACACATCCATAGTCCAAGTGGGATAACATCAAAGCTTTGCAAAACCCCAGAGGAACAGTGTAGTCTGTGCCCAGGAGGAGCTGCTGAGAAATTTGAGAGTATCAAGTTTCCCCATGTGACTTGCCCTGAGCTGGTGTACATGTGGCAACCATGTTAACTTACTGTCGAATAAAAGGCCTAAAACTTTGAAAGTTTCCACAACTACAAGTAACTGGTTACCACAGTTAAGTTCTGGATGCGGATGTAGTCCTGGATTGACAGAAGTGAATAACCCAAGTTTTCATGGCAGAAAATTTATATCCATGACTCACAGCCCAGTTATGTACTTGCTGTACAGCCTCCTGAAGTTGGCACACAGTGACATTGAGACCGTGGGTCCCACTGCAGTCACAATACCATTGATTGTGATGGCGAAGTGAGTTACACTCAGGACTGATCTCTGAGGTACCCCCAGTTTCCTGTAAACATTGATTGCTGAATGTTCAACCCATCTGGAATTGAACGTAGGGTTAGGAAATTCTGAATAAAGACCCACTCACGCAGTGTAGACAACATCTGATGGCGCCAGATAATATAGTAAGCCCTCTGCAGATCAAAAAACACAGCGATTAGGTGTTGGCAAGGTTCAAAAGCAGTGCGCACTACAGATTACAGTGAATCTATTGGTCTGTGGTGGAGCGGAATGCCTGACAGCCACTTTGAAATTGCAATATATGTTCTCTAGGTCCCAGGCACCAACACAGTCATCAGTTGTTCATTATTTTGGATAATTTGCACAGCCCATTTCATTGACGGATTGGTCAATAATGAGTCAAAATTTGAGGGCCTTTTCCCAGTTTCAGGATTGGCATAATTGTACCACCCCACTACTGGAAAGGTAACTCCCTTTCCCAAAAAAAACAATTGAAAACCCTGAGCATTTGTTTTATGCTGTTGCGTATAAGCATTTGATTTTGGATTTTATCATGTCCAGGTGTTGTCTCCAAACAATCAACTAAAGTGCTGCAGAACTCCCAGTCACTAAATAGGACAATGTGTGATTTGAAGCCTTTTGCAAGGGGGATTAAATAGTTCTGATCCACCTGACATTTCCAGGTCCGGAGGTTAGGATGGTAGCTACTGCAAGCAGACACTTCAGCAAAGTGTGCCACGAAACACTCAGCAATGACCTCAGTGTATCAGCATAGATGTTGCCACAGAGGGAGGTGCCATGAACTAATATGGATGGTGAGCAGCCACAAATGAGGTAGATTTTGGTCCATCTTCAGACAGTGGGGTGTTGGCAATTAAAGATAATACATACAGTTCCCAACACCTTTTCTTTCTTATTAAAAATTGTGCTTTCACTTAAAGTCTCCTAAATGCTAGCAAGTGTTCTGAGGGCAACATCTGTGTCACTAAAGTGATAGCTGCAGCTTTATCTTCAGACCACTATGGCACACATTTCTGGCAGGGAGAGACCAACGGATAGGGTATCATTGCTTTTGCAGTGTGTGTAATTGTGTCAATAGTACCTTGTACCACTCCCTTGATATCCTTATCTTGGCTGGTTTCAAAAATTGCTTTGGATGTGAAAGCTTGCCAGTTGGCCTTCTAAAGTGACAAATGTAGTGCATGTTCTATTGGTCAGTGGTTTGCGAAAGAGAGTGGTGGGCACCTGGTAGTAGTTGCAGCGGTCGCTATGGACATACCACTGGATCAAAGGTGAGATGCTCGAGCTGCAAACTGTAATATCTGTGGCTGATTATGTTCCATGGACCATACTGAAAGGTGTTATGTAGCCAGACTTCCAGGTCTGAAATTACTTGCTCTATTACTTGGCACCTGTTAGACGTAGTTTGGCTGCCTCAAAGAGGCTTTTGGGCACTGAAGTCACCCAGCAAGAGTAAGGATGGAGGCAGCTGTCCCATTAGCTCCACCAGCTCGTGATACTGTATTGATGAATGGCTACAGTTTCTAAGGCAGTGGTTAATGACACTGGTTCACTGAAAGTGTCAGAGCGTATGACGGTGCAGATTTCCCAAGCTGCCCTCTTTGTGTTAATCTGATATTTACAGTACGATTTTTTATTCTAAATCTACTTCTACATCTACATAACTAATCTGCAAAACAGAATTAAGTGCCTGGCAGAGGGTTCTTCAGACCACCTTCAGACTATTTCTCTACAGTTTCGTTGTTGTAACAGCTCGTGAAAATAATTAACACACTCTCCCTAGCAGCTTCAATTTTTCTTTCTTATTTTATGATGATGATCATCATTTCTCGCTATGTGGGCTGGTGCCATCAAAATACTTTTACATTCAGAGGGGAAAATTCATGATTAAAATTTCATGAAAAGTTCCTCTGCACACTGTAAATGCCAACCTATTCCCTTATCATACTCTTGACACTCTTACTATTTTATGGTAATACAAAAGAAGCTGCCCTTTCTGGACTTTTTTGACATCCTCTGTCAATTCTATCTGGTAAAGATCCCACACCACACAGCAATACTCTAGCAGAGAACAGAGAATGTGCAGTGTAGGTGGTCTCTTTAGTAGATCTATTGCACCTTCTAAGTGTTCTGCCAACTTAATTCAGTCTTGTGCTTGTCTTCCCTACAACATTATCTATGTGATAGTCCCAATCCAAATTGTTTGTAATTGTAATTCCTAGGTATTAGTTGAATTGACAGCTATCAGGTTTGTGCAATTTATTGTGCAACTGAATCTTAACGTATTTCTTTTAGTACTCATCTGAATGACCCCACACTTTTCCTTACTCAGAGTCAACTGCACTTTCTACACCACACAGATATCATGTCTAAGTCATTTTGCAATTGGTTTTGATCTTTTGATGACTTCACTACATGATAAATGACAGCATTATCTGCATTAGGAACAGCAGAGGCCCTGTAACACTTCATTGGGGAATGCCAGATATGATTTCTGATTTGCTCCATGACTTTCCATCTATTACCGTGTACTGTGACCTTTCTGACATCAAATCATGAATCTATTCACACAACAGATGTGATACTCATCAGGCATGTAATCTGGTTAGAAGTCTCTTTTGAGGACCAGTGTCAAAAGCCTTCTGAAAATCTAGAAATATGGAACTAATTTGAGATTCACTGCGATAGCATCTATTACTTCATGTGAATAAAGAGTACTTGTGTTTCATGACGATTTTTTTTTCTGATACTGTGCAGACTATTTGTCAACAGACCATTTTGTTTAAAGTATTTCATAATGTTTGAACGCAGTATATGCTCCAAAATCTTACTGCAAATCGATGTCCATGATTTGGGTCTATAATCCATCAGATTATGCCTACTACCCCTCTTGACTTGGTGTGACCTATGCAACTCCAGTCTTTTGTTATGGATCTTTTGTCGAGCGAGCAGTTTTATATGATAGCTAAGTATGGAATTACTGTACCAGTATACTCTGAAAGGAACCTAATTGGTATACAACCTCAACCAAAAGGCTTGCCATTACTAAGTGATTTAAGCTGCTTCACTACACCTAGGATATATACTTCTAAGTTACTCATGTCGACAGCTGTTCTTGAGTCGAGCTCTGGAATATTTATTTCATCTTCTTTAGTGAAGGAATTTTGGAAAACTGTATTTGGTAGCCCTTCTTTGGTGGCACTGTCAATGGTAATATTACCATTGCTATCATCCAGTGAAGTTATTGGTTGTGTCTTCCAGCTGGTGTATTTTATACATAATCATAATCTCTTACAATTTTCTGGTACATTTTGAGACAGCACTGTGGGGCTATTAAATGCATCCTTCATAGAAGTCCATGTTAAGTTTCAGGCTTTAGTAAAACATCATCAGTCTTGGAATTTTGTGTTCTTTTAAATTTGGCATGCTTTTCTCGTTGTTTTTGCAATAGTGTTTTGACCTGTTTTGTATACCATAAGGGTTCAGTGCCATCTTTTATGACTTTATTCGCAATAATCTCACAATTTCTGTTGATATTATTTCTTGGAGTGTAAGCCACATCAGGTCTACACTTACATAGTTAGTTTGCAATGAGTGGAGGCTGTCTGTTAGAAAGAGTCAAGTAAATTTTTATATGCTTTCTAAATAGATATATTTTGTGTTCATTTTTGGTTGATTTGGATGTTGGGATATTCAGTCCCATTATTATGATCACGTGGTCACTAATCCCTGTATCCCTCGTGAAGTTCCCAATTAGCTCAGAATTATTTGTCACTAAGAGGTCAAGAACATTTTCGCAACCATTTACAGTTTGAGTGGGCTCCTGAACTAATTGTTCAAAATAATTTTTAGAGAAAGAATTTAGAACAATATCTGACAAGGACTTATTCCTACCACTATAATTGAACACACATTTTCACCAACAAACAGAGAGTAGACTGAAATCACCACCAAATATATGTGTATGAGTGGGGCACATATTTGATGTGATACTCAGGTTTTCTTTGAACTGTTCAGTAACTGAATCATCTGATTTGTGGGGAGGGGGGTTAAAAGGAACCAATTATTACTTACTCCAGTTGTCAAGCCCCACACTAGCTCAAGGAGCTATGTACTTAAATTTCAATACAAGATAAACTACTTCTAACTGCAACCAACACGTCATAACAGCTGTATTTAATCTATACTTTCTGACTACCCTTAGGCCCATGGTAAAAACTTCAGCTGAACTTATCTCCAGCTTTAAGTTCTGATAATGATTTGAGCTTCAGTGCTTTCTATTAGTGCTAGGAGCTGTGGTTCTTTCCCAACACGGCTACCACAATTTACAGCTATAATACTTATTGTTGCTATGTCTACCCACACCCTGCGTTTGCCCTCTATCTTTCAAGACTGAAGCCCCTTCTTTTGCTTTTCCGAAACCCTCTAACCTAAAAAAACTGCCCAGTGCATTCTATACAGCCCCCATTACGAATGTAGCTGCCTTCTGTATGGAGTTGACTCCTGACCTATTAACTGGAACATGAACCCCACCACCATATGTAGCAAGACCACAAATCTGCACCCTACACAGTCAGAGAACCATCTGAGCCTCTGACTCAGACTCTCCACTCGGCTCTGCACTGAAGGCCCACAATCAGTCCTGTTAACAATGCTATGTTAACGAAGCTACAGATGGTGAGTTATGCTTTCATCTGCCCAACATGACCAGCAGTATTTACCACTTCAGCTAACAACCTGAAATCAGATAGAATCTCTTATGATCCAAAGCAACACACATTGTTGGAACCAACTTGAGCCACTACCTGCAGTAGGCTGCATGCTGTGTTCTTAACGGCATCCAGAAGCAGCCTTTCCACATCCAGAATGACTCCACCCATTATGCACGTAGAGTGCACACTGCATTTCTTCCACTCCTTGGTAGTCCTAGCCATAAAGGGCCCCATTACACGCTTAACATTGGAGCTCCCATCCACTAGTAATCCTACCCTCTACGAATGGCCATACCTTGCTGGCCTGAGGCTTCCTCTGACACTGGGCAAGCAACTGCATTTGGCTCAGGATCTTTATCAGCCACAGACAGCACTTGAAACCTGTTTGTCAGATGAACAGGGGAGGCCTTTCTACAGGTCCCCCAGAAAGTCATTTGCTGCATGCCACACTGAAATGAAATCCCACTTGGTCGTGGGTTCGTGGTCATTCTCAATGTGGCCAGTAACAGGAAGAGTCCAGTCCTGGACCGATAGGGTGATACATGCATGCACTGTTAGTACCTCGGATCCCCAGATCTGGTTCCTTAGAGTGATGCCCATAGGAAACAGTCTCAAGCTGTATAACTGAAGCCAGCAGCATCTGGAGCTGCAAACTAAAAGTCACCAAATCAGCTCACATCTGACTACAGCAGTCACAGTATCTATCCATACTAAAGGTGGTGGAACTAAAGTGACATGAAAAAGTTGTGGGGTAGCGATATGCACATATACCACTGATGCTAATATCATACACACAGGGTATAAAAGTACAGTGATTTGGTGGAGCTGGCATTTGTACTCGGGCAAGTCATGTGAAAAGGTTTCTGACATGATTATGGCTGCACAACAGGAATTAACAGATTTTGAATGTGGAATGGTGGTTGGATCTAGTAATATGGGGCATTCCATTTCTGAAAGCATGTGGGAATTCAATATTCCAAGATCCATAGTGTCAACAGTGTGCCGTGAATACCATGTTTCAGGCATTACCTCTCACCATCAACAACACAGTGGCCGATGGCCTTCACTTAATGTCTGAGAGCAGCGGCATTTGCCTTAAGTTGTCAGTGTTAGCAGACAAGTAACACTGCATGAAATAATCGCAGATATCACTGCAGGATGCTCAACGAATGTATCCATTAGGATAGTGTGGTAAAAGTTAGCTTTAATGGGCTACGGCAGCAGACAACCAACACAAATGCATTTGCTAACAGCATGACATCACCTGCAGTGTCTCTCCTTGGCAAGTGAGGATATTGGTTGGGTCCTAGATGACTGGGAAACTGTGGCCTGGTCAGATGAGTCCCAATTTCAGATGGTAAGAGCTGATAGTACAGTTCAAATGGTTGATTTAGGGGAGGAGACCAAACAGCGAGGTCATCGGTCCCATCGGATAAGGGAAGGAAGTCAGCCATGCCCATTCAAAGAAAACATCCAGGCATTTGCCTGAAGCAATTTAAGGAAATCACGGAATATCTAAATCAGCATGGCTGGGGCAGGTTTGAACCATCGTCCTCTCAAATGCGCGTCCAATGTGCTAAAAGGTAGTGTTTGAGTGTAGTGTAGGGCCCACAAAGACGTGGACCCAAGTTGTCAACAAGGCACTGTGCTAGCTAGTGGCGGCTCCATAATGATGTGGTCTGTGTTTATGTGGAATGGAGTGGGTCCTCCGGGCCCATTGAACAGATCATTCACTGCAACTGATTGTGTTCGACTAATTGGAGATCATTCACGGATTTCATGTTCCGAAACAATGACAGAATTTTTATGGGTGAGATTGCCATGTCACCAGCTTGAACATTCTGGAAAATTCAAGTGAAAGATTTGGTCATCCAGACTGCCTGACATAAATTTCATCAAACATTTATCCAACATAATCAAGAGGCCAGTTTGTGCACAAAATCTTGCACCAGTAACACTTTCACAATCATGGATGGTTATAGAGGCAGCATGGCTCAGTGTTTCTGCAGAGGATTTCCAATAACTTGTCGAGTCCTTAGCACATCAAGTTGCTGCACTATGCTGGGAAAAAGTAGGTCCAACATGATATTATGAGGTATCCCATGACTTTAGTCACCTCAGTGTGTAGCCTAGACAGTTATTGAAGCCCCCACTCTGGTCACCAAAACAATACTGCACAACAAGCAAGATCTACAACTGTAACGGCTGTTCACACAAAAACAAATGCCTGTTGCAACACAAGCAGCAAATACATACAAAACACAGTTATTAAAATGCAGAACTGTGACTACTAGATTCACAAATATGCAAGAAATTTAAGAATTTAAACAAAAATCCACACAGTTTAATGGGGTTTCTGAGAACCAGTCTCTTGAGTAGCCACTCCAACTGTGGACTAAGAAGCAATAAATAGTTGGAGCTGGACCAGATGGTGATGGTAGTCATTAAAGTTCTGATATTGCAGTGCCCATTTAATTCCGAAGGAATGGGCACTGTTGCGATTAAGCCGTTATGAAATACATGAAATGTATTTGCAGTTGCAAATATGGACAACCATCAGCTGTACAATGGAATGACGACAATGAAAATTTGTGCCAGGCTGGGATTTAAACCTCATTTTCCACTTATTGCAAGTGGTCGCCTTACCATTTAGCTACCCCAACATGACTCATGGCCAGACACAAACTTCCATATGTCAGCCATGCATCTACAACCTGTATTCCAACAACCATTAAATATATTCCCTGTATGGGAGACATTTTACTCTAAGCCCACTCGCCCAGCATCAGTGGATAAATACAATGTTGCAGTGCCTGTATTATTCCGAATTATGATGCAATGTTCCTTTGCATATGCACACATGTTTGTATAGATAAATGGTATGGCGACCACTCGCAATAGGCAGAAAACCCAGGTTCAAGTCCCAGTCTGGCACAGATCTCATTGCCATCATTCCATTATACAGCTGATATTCCAACTGTGAATACATTTCGTGCATTAAAACTCCACTAAATGTCCTGAGCAAGCAGTGAAGGGGAAAGAGGGGTACAAATTATATTGCTGGGATGAATAATGCTCCTTATGAATGTGAGGTTCTCCTTCAATACTCATAGTTTCAACTTTGGGGAGGGTGGGATCTGGATCAACAGGAGCTGCAGAATTCAGCTGAACTTTGGAATTTTCCCTTCTTGCCCCTGTAAGTTTTCAGCCTCTGTGAGAATTTTCCTATCTTGAGTTCTGGGAAAGAAGAGGACTGTTCTTTTCTATGACCTATAGCCGGGGGGGGGGGGGGGTGTTGAGTGAGCTGATATCACCTCCCCCACCTGAGGAAACAGTTGCCTAGGGCCAGGAGTTGCTCTTTGACACCTTGTCATCATGAAAGGTGTGAATTTTGACACAATGTTTGCAATTGGGAGGAGTCATTTAAACTTTTCCTCTGCATCGTGATAAGACAGGTGAGCATTTGTTTTACATCTCTGCTTTTTCTTCTCCCACTTGACAACTTGAACATGTCCGTGAATGACAGATGTGGTGTTCTGGGCAGTTTACACACACAACTGGTTGTTTGCAAAGCTGCTCTCATGCATTGTCCTTCCATATGTTCCACAAGTAGCCTCGTTAGTACCGTGGGAGAATGTGTCTAAATCTCTGAACATCTCATAGGAGGAGTAAAATAGTGTTTGACATCATACCTATACATTATGACCTTAACTTCCTTACATAAAACATGTTCACTGAAATGTAGGACAAAAGCTTCACAGTCCATCCTATTACCCTTAGATCCTCTCTCAAAGTGACAAACAAAATGTATTCCATAGCAACCCAGGTCAGCATGCAGTTCTTCATCTATTTGTAGTATTAGGTACCAATGGAAGATGACATCTTGAATCCCACTGAGTTTGTTATGAGATGAGATGGCAAAAGATTTTCTACCAGTTCTAGAGCATACCAAGAACTGGGCAAACTGTCAGCCTCCATTTCCCCTTGTCTGACTTTCACCTTGTGGTGTGGCGAAAGGTGGAAACACCATGGAGTTGTAAGCCTCTGTACTGGTATCTTGCTTTCTATCTACCAAGACAGCCGTGTTGGCATAGTCACAGTGAAGGTGAGTTTGACCCATTTCATTGCAGTTCTTCTGTCATGATGCCACACATTTTGATCAGAGGCTCTCCCCACAGATTCCATACCACCACGTCAAAGGCTACCTGGCGTAGTAGAGGTTGGGCATCTCAGTGCCCCAGATTGGCAAGGCACCTATTCCTTGGCATATATGGGGATGTTACAGCTCAGGCATTGTCAGTACAAACTCTGTGTTGTCAGGAGGGGCTACAACCATGAGGGTAAGTGACGAATCCCCTATGATGCATTAGCTAACACACTGGATTTTGGGTGCAAATATTAATCCACTCTAATAGTAGGTGCAGAAGATTATAGCGCACGATGGATAGTTTATACTCCTGATAAGGTGTCCTGCAACCAACCCACACTTCCATGAAATTTAGAAAAGTAGAGGTCAAACCCAAAAAGAACATAAATAATTACAGCAAAAAGATTGAGGGAAAGGTGCTAACACTGACAGGTGTCTTACTAATAGCTGAATAATCAATATAAGAGCTTTACTAGGTGTAAGATTTAGTTCAGTTGCCTCTTGCAACATGCACAGAATTACCAAATAGTCTATACCAGCCCTCTCTCTTTCTCTTTCTAATTCCATGTTGTTGTTGTTGTTGTTGTTGTTGTCTTCAGTCCTGAGACTCGTTTGATGCAGCTCTCCATGCTACTCTATCCTGTGCAAGCTGCTTCATCTCCCAGTACCTACTGCAGCCTACATCCTTCTGAATCTGCTTAGTGTATTCATCTCTTGGTCTCCCTCTACGATTTTTACCCTCCACGCTGCCCTCCAATGCTAAATTGGTGATCCCTTGGTGCCTCAGAACATGTCCTACCAACCGATCCCTTCTTCCGGTCAATTCTATTCAATACCTCCTCATTAGTTATGTGATCTACCCATCTAATCTTCAGCATTCTTCTGTAGCACCACATTTGGAAAGCTTCTATTTTCTTCTTGTCCAAACTATTTATCGTCCATGTTTCACTTCCATACATGACTACACTCCATACAAATACTTTCAGAAACGACTTCCAGACACTTAAATCTATACTCAATGTTAACAAATTTCTCTTCTTCAGAAACGCTTTCCTTGCTATTGCCAGTCTACATTTTATATCCTCTCTACTTCGACCATCATCAGTTATTTTGCTTCCCAAATAGCAAAACTCCTTTACTACTATAAGTGTCTCATTTTCTAATCTAATTCCCTCAGCATCACCCGACTTAATTCGACTACATTCCATTATCCTTGTTTTGCTTTTGTTGATGTTCATCTTATACCCTCCTTTCAAGACACTGTCCATTCCGTTCAACTGCTCTTCCAAGTCCTTTGCTGTCTCTGACAGAATTACAATGTCATCAGCGAACCTCAAAGTTTTTATTTCTTCTCCATGGATTTTAATACCTACTCTGAACTTTTCTATTGTTTCCTTTACTGCTTGCTCAATATACAGATTGAATAGCACCATGGAGAGGCTACAACCCTGTCTCACTCCCTTCCAAACCACTGCTTCCCTTTCATGTCCCTCAACTCATATAACTGCCATCTGGTTTATGTACAAATTGTAAATAGCCTTTCGCTCCCTGTATTTTACCCATGCCACCTTCAGAATTTGAAAGCTTTCTCTAAGTCTACAAATGCTAGAAATGTAGGTTTGTCTTTCCTTAATCTTTCTTCTAAGATAAGTTGTAGGGTCAGTATTGACTCACGTGTTCCAAAATTTCTACGGAATCCGAACTGATCTTCCCTGAGGTCAGCTTCTACCAGTTTTTCCATTCGTCTGTAAAGAATTCGCGTTAGTATTTTGCAGCTGTGACTTATTAAACTGATAGTTTGGTAATTTTCACATCTGTCAACACCTACTTTCTTTGGGATTGGAATTGTTATATTCTTCTTGAAGTCTGAGGGAATTTTGCCTGTCTCATACATCTTGCTCACCAGATGGTAGAGTTTTGTCAGGACTTGTTCTCCCAAGGCTGTCAGTAGTTCTAATGGAACGTTGTCTACTCCCGGGGCCTTGTTTCGACTTAGGTATTTCAGTGCTATGTCAAACTCTTCACGCAGTATCATATCTCCCATTTCATCTTCATCTACCTCCTCTTCCATTTCCATAATATTGTCCTCAAGAACATCACCCCTGTATAGACCCTCTATATACTCCTTCCATCTTTCTGCTTGAATCCCTTCTTTGCTTAGAACTGGGTTTCCATCTGAGCTCTTGATATTCATGCAAGTGGTTCTCTTTTCTCCAAAGGTCTCTTTAATTTTCCTGTAGGCAGTATCTATCTTACCCCTCGTGAGATAAGCCTCTACATCCTTACATTTGTCCTCTAGCCATCCCTGCTTAGCCATTTTGCACTTCCTGTCGATCTCATTTTTGAGACGTTTGTATTCCTTTTTGCCTGCTTCACTTACTGCATTTTTGTATTTTCTCCTTTCATCAATTAAATTCAGTATCTCTTCTGTTACCAAAGGATTTCTACTAGCCCACGTCTTGTTACCTAATTGATCCTCTGCTGCCTTCACTATTTCATTCCTCAAAGCTACCCATGCTTCTTCTGCTGTATTTCTTTCCCCCATTCCTGTCAATTGTTCCCTTATGCTCTCCCTGAAACTCTGTACAACCTCTGGTTCTTTCACTTTATCCAGGTCTCATCTCCTTAAATTCCCACGTTTTTGCAGTTTCTTCAGTTTCAATCTACAGTTCATAACCAATAGATTGTGGTCAGAGTCCACATCTGCCCTGGAAATTTCTTACAAATTAAAATCTGGTTCCTAAATCTCTGTCTTACCATTATATAATCTGGCTGAAACCATCTAGTACCTCCAGGGTTCTTCCATGTATACAACCTTCTTTCATGATTCTTGAACCAAGTGTTAGCTATGATTAAGTTATACTCTGTGCAAAATTCTACCAGGCGGCTTCCTTTTGCATTTCTTAGCCCCAACCCATATTCACCTACTACGTTTCCTTCTCTTCCTTTTCCTACTTTAGAATTCCAGTCACCCATGACTATTAAATTTTCGTCTCCCTTCACTACCTGAATAACTTCTTTTATTTCATCATACATTTCATCAATTTCTTCATCAACTGTAGAGCTAGTTGGCATATAAACTTGTCCTACTGTGGGAGGCGTAGGTTTCGTATCTATCTTGGCCGCAATAATCTGTTCACTATGCTGTTTGTAGTAGCTTACCCACACTCCTATTTTTTATTCATTATTAAACCTACTCCTGCATTACCCCTATTTGATTTTGTATTTATAACCCTGTATTCACCTGACCAAAAGTCTTGTTCCTCCTGCCACCGAACTTCACTAATTCCCACTATATCTAACTTTAACCCATCCATTTCCCTTTTTAAATTTTCTAACCTACCTGCCCGATTAAAGGATCTGACATTCCACGCTCCGACCCATAGAACGCCAGTTTTCTTTCTCCTTATAACGACGTCCTCTTGAGTAGTCCCCGCCCGGAGATCCGAATGGGGGACTATTTTACCTCCGGAATATTTTACCCAAGAGGACGCCATCATCATTTAATCATACAGTAAAGCTGCATGCCCCCAGGAAAAATTATGGCTGTAGTTTCCCCTTGCTTTCAGCCGTTCGCAGTACCAGCACAGCAAGCATTCCATAGTATGACTAAAATACTGCTACATGGTCATGAACATATTATACAGAATGTAAAGTGAATTACACTAATACTGTAATACGAATATTCTGAATAAGGAAAACATGAGTGTCTGCTTTACTGAAGTAAAGAATGATTTACAGTATTGTTCATTCTTAACTGTGTGTGTGTGTGTGTGTGTGTGTGTGTGTGTGTGTGTGTGTGTGTGTGTAGCAACTGAGGATTGGTATGATCCATTTCATTTCTTACTCAATTTTCCTCCAATCTGATCTGTTCAGTTCAAATTTACAATTTAGACCAGTGTAGTTAGTTTGGGCACTGCCAGATCTCTTTCTGTAATGTCATCTGTCCCAAAATCTTTTGGGTGACCACTGGTGTCATGTTACTAGATAGAATCTACTTTGAGCCCCATATCCACCTAGCTCTGACACCTGCAAGTGGGGCTTAGCAGTGTTGCATGCGAACAGTTTGACTAGTACCCATTCCTCCATCAGTAGATGTAGGCATTTCAGTATCTTAGTTCAAAGTGGTAACTTGTAACAAGTCTTAGGAAACATTGCAAAGGAGAGCAGTATACAGGTACTTGGCAAATAAAGCCATGAAATTTCATTTACTGTCATCCTGGTTTGTCTATGGAGATAAACAGCACAAGTTACTACAAACCAGCTAGACACAGAATATTATTTGTTAGTGATGTATGTTTTCCAGTCCAGGGGTCTTGCTGATTATATTTAGATAGTTACAAGGCATTAATGATGGATTTTGGTGAATTGGTAAGTCTGACCCCTCCCCCGTAGGTCAATGTGAGTCTGGTGATCGTATTTAAGACAGTATTCAGAAGTGTTGCAGTGCTGGTAAGTTATCCAAGCCTGCTGAGAAATTCTTCTTGGTTAACCTTTGGAGCAGCTCACCATATAATTTGTCTTGCAAGCACAGAGCACATGGATTCAAGCCACAAGTAAAACTTCTACAATGCCATTGTCCTTAACTACCTGAATAATTTCGTTTATCTCTTCATACATTCTTTCACTCTCTTTCATCATCTGGAGTGCTAGTTGGCATAAATTTTTAGTACTGTGGTGGGTGTTGGCTTTGTGTCTATCTTGGCTATGGTACCATATTCACTATGCTGGTCATAGTAGCTTACCTGCATTCCTATTTTCTTATTCATTAACAGACCTACTCCTGCATTGCATCTATTTGATTTTATATTTATAACCTTGTGCTCATCTAACCAGAAGTCATGTTCCTTCTGCCACAACACTTTACTAATTCCCATTACATAAATTTTCAACTTATCCATTCCCTTTTTAAACTTCCTAACCTACTTTCCCACTTAAAGTATCTAACATTCCACACTCCAACCAATAGAATGCCAATTTTTCCTCTCCTAATGACACCACCATCTTGAGTAGTTTCCACCTGGAGATCTGAATGGGGGACTGTTTTACCTCCAGAACTTATGCCGTATTATGTAACTTTAAATACAGTAAAAATTCAATATCTAGAACACTATGATTGTTTTTAGTAGATAAGATTTACACTGAAGATGATGTATTGTTGTAGGGTTCTGGATGCTTGGCAACATGACTATTAGTGTCTTTTCAATAACTATTAATCCAGCTTTATTAACAAACTGAATGTTATTAGATAATGAATGCTAATTAAAATAGTAAAAATGTGATTGAAGCAACATAATCAAAATATACAACAAACTTGTTTGAATTATTCATGTAATTCATTGGAATTTATAAAACAACATGAAAGTCACTATGTCTTCTACATTAATTTGTTTTTAAATGTCTCATTGTCTCAAAAAACCTTAAAATGTGTTTGACACTGTCATTTTCATCAGATGAGGCAGAGCATACATCTACACCCAAAACACTTAATGCTCTTGTGTCAGCATACACATGACATTATGTCAAAATATGGTATACCTTTATAGTATCACTACAAGTGTCATGGTTTGGAGGCTCTGTATGTCACAGTTGGATACCATGGATCAAAAGACAGTGTTCTATATTAAGGTGATCAAGAATTACAAAGTTTCACCAGTGATATTCTGTAGTCACATGGATGAATCTATTTCTTTCCTCACACCCACATATCCAAAACTATCCAACTCCCCAATAACACCACTGAAGATATGAAGCTGTCACACAGAAATACTGTATTGGAATGTAATGTATCATTTCACAAAAGTGGTACGCTACCTACTATTATCTGTTACTGGTGAATGCTGTGTATTTTTGTACATCTAAATTTGTGGCTAAAATGTGAATATGCATACAATACGACTATTTGTTTGTACATGCATGAAAGTAGGAAGCTGGAGACTGTGTTTGTACAAGAAAGGGTGGTGATGACAGCTGGTTTCTGCCATTCGTCACTTGCTGCGTTATTGGTTACTTCATAGAGGTACTCCCATTCTCGGATACACGCTGTGTTCCAGAGAATGCTGAAGCTCACGACAATAAAAGGACGACATCATGAGGACAGCTGAAAATTCATTCTGTCTCTAAAAGACTGCTCACAATTAATGCACTGAATGTCAACGTTTAAAAACAAAAAAGCATAACAAACAGTGTTTCCTGTTGCAATATTAAGTCAATATACAATGTTTCAAGAAGTAGTAATTTCTCTTCTTGTGTATAGCTGAGAGATAGTTTGGACTTGCATTTTTAGCCTCAAGATGTAAGCCAGGGGACATAAAGTCAACAACAAGAATAAGCAGCATGGTACATAAGCACAGCAAGCAAAAAGGGATCACAGATTATCATATTATGATTCCTGCAATCTTTCAGCTCAAACTCCTAATCTAACTACAAATTAGCTGAGGCAGAGCACAGGTCACACTGCAGTATGTTCTCCACCAGTCAGTAGTTTGGGTATTGCATCTGCTGCTTCATTGCTTGTTCATTCAATCATTCATCCATCCATCCATCCATCTTGCATAGATTCCATCATGAAGGAAAACCTTCAAGATGTGGAATGTGTCAAGACAAGCAAGACAAGATAACTTCATCTTTACATTTCATCAATAATAAACTAACATCTGACTGTTTAAAACTATCTGTGACTACAACAGCTAATTGTAACCTAGTAAATTAGAAAGGGAGCCTTTACTTTGAAAGACATCGGGCACCCTCAATTACATAAAATAGCTGCTACAAATAGTTTGATATTTATATGTATAGACACAACATAGGTATTTCCATTGCAAATAGATACCTACATATCTAAATGTCTGTAATACACTGCAGTACAACTTATTATGCAGTTTCTAAAAGTGGCACATGAAGTATATATATATTTTTTAATTTTCTTTTCAACTGGCCATGATTTCAGATTTCTTACTTTATGTTGGATAAGAGCTTGGTGAATATGACATGTGATCAAAAGGTAAAAGGAATTTTTAATTTTGCTGACTATATAAATCCAATTTTCAAGTTGATGTGACTTACCGAACGAAGGCGCTGGCAGGTCGATAGATCTGTGTGTTTGTGTTTGTTTGTGTGTCTATCGACCTGCCAGCGCTTTCGTTCGGTAAGTCACATCATCTTTGTTTTTAGATATATTTTTCCCACGTGGAATGTTTCCCTCTATTCTATCAATTTTCAAGTTTTTTATATATATCTCTTGCTGGTACACAAGTTCCTGATGTATTTAATTTATACCTGACAGTTGAAAAGGTTGTGTGTGTTTTAGAGTGTTTGTTGAATTTTTACTTTCAAAAAACATTTTCATTGAAAGAATTTGTATTAAATTTTTCTTGAAAAATGCAGCACTACTTTCAAAATGTTGATTGTGTGTTTTGGTGAATCTATGTTGTGACTCGCCGATCATTCAAAGAGCCGCCGCACAATTACGCGCGTCCTCTACGTGCGGTGCTGTCTGCCAGGCATGCAGCAGCTGCGCCACCTAAGCGGCCAGCCGAGCAGCGGCCGCTAGACTGGGACTCAGTGCTCATTTGAATGCTAACGTGTACACATGTCTTGCTTGTCAACTTACTCTGTGACTTATATGCGTTGTGTCGTTCTGAAATATATGTGTTAAACTTGACGTTATAACAATCTACTATGACTAAGACAAGAGTTTACGAGCAGCATAAGTATTACAAAAATGATCGAGAAGATGCTGAAGACGGAGACAGCCCTGGATGTCATAGCCCTTCAATTAATGCCGGCAATGTGGAAGCATTAAAGAAAATGGTTCTGGCAAATTGCCAAAGCACCATCAGAGAGGTTTCTGATGACGCCGGCATATCGTCTGACTAATGCCAAGCAAATTTTTTGGACCCTTTGGGCATGGAATGTGTACCAGCTAAGTTTGTTCCAAAATTGTTGGTACTGGCCAAAAATGATGTCGTGAAGACGTTGCTCAGGGATTGCTCAAAGAAGTCAACAACGATCCAGAACTTATAAAGGAGGTTATAACAAGTGATGAAACATTGGTATAACATCAGAACCGTGGCTCAATCGTCCCACGACAAAAAAAAAAAAAAAAAAAAAAAAAAAAAAAAAAAAAAAAAAAAAAAAAAAAAAAAAAAACTAAAAGTTCAATAACATGGGAAGGTTTTTCTCATTGTATTCTGTGATTACATTGTAACAGTATATAATGAGTTCCTGTTTTACGATTGTACTGTCAATAAAGAATACTACTTGGAAGTTATGTGCTGCTTGTGTGAAGCAATCTGAAGAAAACCATCAGAATTATAGCAAAACCATACGTCGAAATTGCATTGTGATAATGCTCCTTCTAACAACTCAATGCTTGTTCATGACTTTTTGTGTTAAAAAAAAAATTATGCTGCCTCAGCCACTATAGTCACTGGACATGGCTCCCTGCAACTTCTTTCTATTCCCGAGACTGAAGAGAACCATGAAAGGATGATGTTTTGTCACTATTGATGACAAAAAACAGAATCGCTGATGGAGCTCAACACAATTATGAAAAGTGAATTACAGAAATGCTTGCAAGATTGGAAAAAGTGCTGGTACTAGTGCAGTATATCTGAGGAGGATTACTTTGAAGGGGACAAAGTGGATGATGATGATAAATATTCTTGAAGAACAAAAATTCCCATTACTTTCTGTATCACACCTCATATCTTTGTTGCCAAGTATATATCACTCCACTCCGAACCTTGGGCAACGTGGTAAAGTGAAGATGAAAATCATTTTTTGTCTCCTATCATGATAGTGCAAATCGCAGTTCAACTGACACTGATTTTTAATACCAACAACAAAGAGCAATACAGAGTATTATACTGTCAAGTGAGAATTCCAAGATCCTTAAGGAGACATCTGCAAGGTGAACAGTTACCCACTTTACACAATATTCTTATAGCTTATTTCTTCTGAATAAATACTTTCTTCATTTTTGATGCACTGCCCTAGGAGGAAATTCTATTAGAAGAGAGAGAGTGAAAATATACAAAATAATAAGATATTCGTGTCTTTGCAAGATGATGATGAGAATGAGACTAGTCAAAACAATCATCTTTCTCAGCTAAGCACTACCCAAAACACACACACACACACACACACACACTCGACTTTAGTGAACAGAACGTACTCCTAAAACATGCTGAACTGAGCTTTTTGGTTAGTTTATTTGCATGTCAGCTCCACTGTAGCTTGTTATTCAGTTCACCTCAAGGAATTTTACGCACATATGTTGCCATATTTTTAAGTAAGAATATGTGTTGCAATTGTAAAGATGATGCCGCACACAGCACAGCAAGAGATCACAATCAAGATATATGGATGCAAATAACTTCTCAAAAACTTTTGTAAAGACCAGAAAAAGTAAAATGAATGAAATCAGAAGTGATATGCTTATCTGCAATGTTATAGAGGGTTTTTACAACAGTATATTTAAGTCTATCAGACAATTTGGTCAGAGGCATTTATTATTTGCAAAGACATCCTATAGGTATTCAGCACAAGCTTTTAACATTCTACTAAAATCATCACCATGGTCACCAGAATTATTATTTCTTAATGACATGATAAATTTTGTAATCACATTAACGGCTCCTTTTTTTTTTTTTTTTTTTTAATTAGTGCTACTGGTAGTACACGCAATGTCACCCAAAGTAAATCTAATGCATTGGTTTTTGTTACTAGATTCAGTGCAAGAAACTGATCACTGAATTTGGGGGTTGGTGATTTCAGTGTGTCATTTCTTCCACAGCTAATTTCCGAGGCCACAGTTCCATATGCAGTGTTATTTTGCTATTCCCTTTAGCAGTAACAGAGTGAACGATTTAACAGTATTTGTGCTGCTGGACAGTCAACGCTTGCCTAAAGCTTGTCCTCTGAATTAGACAGAACTCTTTTGTTTAATCACTAGATACTTTAATACCTGGAGTTATTCATCACCTTTCATTGCTTTTGTTCAATTTTACACAGTCTCTTTGATTCTTTTAGTGGAAAATGACATAAAATGCTGGAAAAGTATGGTTAAGAAAGAGTTAATTGTTTGTATATGCCATGTGCTTTGTAAATTTCTCCTCCGCAATTTCTTTCCAAACACTGTGATCAATTCATTATGTATAATTCTGTGAGGTAATTCTTTTTCCCTATGATTCGAACCTAAGTGGCCAGTATATTCTATTGTTAAGATCTGTTAATAATGACCAGAGTTTAAAGCACTCATGGGACACTGGTACTCACTTCCTTCTGAGGGGTCACCTGATATTAACGCATGACACAGCCGACAGATGGCGAATGATTTTAATCGTTGCCTGCATTGAAAGTGAAGATTCGAAGCCATGCAATAAAACCACAGGTAGCACCTGCATAAAAATAAATTTAACATACCAGACGATACAATTGTTCCTCTAATTCTTCTGAACACTGTACTACTAACCTGTTAATCCTTTTACAAAGAGTTCTGTATCAGTTTACATATTCCCCTTCCATGACTAGTACACAGTAATACAACTTATTTGAACTTCTTTACACTTTCCTTTCTGCCCTTAGTTTGCACTTTACATCTGCCCGATCAGCTGCTTCTGAACTTGTTGGGTTGGCTTTAAGCTTGTAGCATCTCGTGGATCATTTCACTGGTTTGCAAGAGTTGACTGTAATTCAGTCTAGTGATCTAGCCTGAACATTACTCCTACAAATTGCATCATGCAATTGTGCAGACTCCTGTGTTATTGCTGAATCAGTTTGAAGTTACGTAGCTATATTGAAAATTATGGCATCCCTATAACAGCCAGTATCATTCCTCATGTAATTTATATAACACCCTCATGAAAATAATGCTGACATTCCTCACATCAATCTCCATTCCTGATGTGGCACTTAGAACACTTGTCCATTTTGACAATAAAATTTTGCTTTGTGCATTTAGTTATATTTTTGTTCAAAGAAAGACAATAATAAAGGGATTTCTAAAATTGTGTTTTGATAAAGTAGTTTGTACATGAGGACTGATGAGTAGCTATTTAATTATAACATTTAAATGTATTTTTAAGCATAACTACTTCAAGTAGTGAAATTTACTTACAAGAGATTTGTGAACACTACTGTACATAAAGAAAATAAAATTAATTGATAAAAGATAAAGTTCACATGATTTGTATGAGCATGTCATTTGATCTAAATAATAGACTAAAGAAGATTATTACATACATCAAACTGTATTGCAAAAAAATAAATTTAAGTTTTGTCTAAAGGGAAAATTGCTCTATTTGTAGTAACAGAGTTTGCGCTCTTTGGTTCATAGTGTCTTTATTCCATGTGACCTAAAAGTTCTCCTACTCAATAAAAGCATTAACCACACAAGAATTCCCTAACAGTTTTATTAAACCGTGACAATAAAGTAATAACTTTTGTTATTTAGAAGAATATTGTAAATTTATACAGCATAATTAGTTGTACAGTACTGGATAAACACACGAGACTGTAACTGTTTTGTTGGGTTTTCATAAAAAGTACAGTACTAATTAGCATAGCAGAATGCCAATCTCTGCCTTTCTTTACTTTCATTATCTTTATTCTATGTGTACTACTTATAGTTTTTCATTAGATCATTACACAAGTCTCGTGTTTGGGGAAATGAGGGGGAACAATGCTACTGGACATAAATAAGGAGCTTCTGAAAAGAGGAACAAAAAACTGCTGATTTCCATATTGGTGTCTCATTATTGGCAGGCAATGACATGCATCACTTTCTCCCTTGTACTTCATGAACCTTTGCTACTTTATTTTTCAAAGATGGGTCTTATCCCTCACTCAACAGCAATGCTGTTATATATTAAACACTTGATCAGGTAACACACATTACAGGAACCGATTGCTGTCTCATTTGAGGAACCATTTTTGCTATCATCCAAAACAGATCTATTGAGAAAAACCACTGAATGTCTACACCTGTGTTCAATTCACATTTCTGCCATTTAAAATTCCAGCACATTTTACTATTGTGCTGAACTATTTGTTTCAATAGTGCATTAAAACTTCAATGAAAATATCAATAGACAATATTTTAATCAAGCATCAACTTACAAATACATCAACTTATAAATACCAACTGCTGACTGGCTAACACACATTTTATATAATTAACTAACCTCAATATCACAACTTTGAATTATCGCAACTGGAAACATAGCCCACTGTCTAATTCAACTGGATATGATTTAATTTTCTGTAACTTTCTGAATTTTCGGAATTATGTTTTGTAAACAGGATACACACATCTGAAACTTACCATGGAGTCTTTTACAAAACAGATCTCCCCCCCCCCTCCCCACCCCCCCTTATGATCAAGACACACATGCTATTTAAATTTTATAGGAGAAATGCTGCTAGCTCTCTTTACACACATTCAAAAACATGGTCATTAAAGTCTTCAGACTTTCAAATGCTTCTATTGTGTCCCCCACCTCTTTCTCTAACACATGTTCCTGCCTTTATTTCTGAAAATTTGCTAAAATCTATACATGCAAGTGAAATTTGGTATCAACATTGTGTCTATACAGGTAACACTACCCTACACTTCCTAACATATTTTGCATAAAACACTTTGCAAATGAGATACTTGCTGCTAGCACCTAATTTATTCCTGTCATCATCATTATTATTATTATTATTATTATTATTATTATTATTATCAAGCTGGCCTCAAATGATAGAATTTTCCTATCCCCAGCTATCTCACTTTCATTTCTTTGTATTCTATGACTTCTTGCCCATTTTCTTTTCTTATCATGCTTCTTTCCATTTCCTTCGTTGCTGCTCATTTTTGACTATTTTGTTCTTTAATTTCAGCCAGACTTTTCTTTACCTTTAACCTGGAATCTTCTTTCTACATTCCTTCTTTAATTTCCAAATCTCACCTGTCACTAACATTTCTTTGCAGACATGCATCTTGTCCTGGTCTCTGCATCTATTTCTTACTCTAGGTCGATGGCAAGATCTAGAGGACATAATATATAAATGAATGATATGTAAAATAAGGGAAAGGCAACCACTCATCTATAGTGGACAGATGTGTGGAGCCTAGAACCATGTAACAGGAAACACTGTACAGGGTATCTTTTGACTCTTGTACTTTTTCTAGTAAAAGTACATACATAACCACATAGACACCCAAACAAACACTCCTGTGGCTGCCACGAGACATTATTGAAAGCTGGTGCCTGGGCTGAAGAAGAGAAGAGCATAGGAAAGAAAGGAGGGGGGGGGGGGGGGGGTTGCAGGAAAGAGACTAATTCTGATAGGTGACTCAATGGCTGAACATAAAACTAAAAGGGTACAGAAGGTAGAGCATAAAAGAGATATAGAAAGAGGGAGGGAGGGAGGGGGAGTGGGAAGGGCATGGGAAAAAGGATAGGAAAGCGGTGATGAAGAGAGAGACTGGAAGGGGGGAGAGAGGGAGAAGGGTGGAGGCCATATTGGTGGGGGCGGGGGGGGGGGGGGGGAGAAGAGTGGTGGGATAAGGCAGTATACAACCTGGATGGGGATGGGGAGAAGAGAGATGAAAAAGGTAAGGTGGTGCAATAGGAAATAATTCAAAGGAGATTTAGGCCAGGGGAAATGCAAAAGTCCAGGGCAATTACCGCCTATTTTGTTTAGAGAAAATTATGTTAGAAAGAAATATCAATACTGTCATTATAATGAAGCAATTGTTGAAATAAAATAATAAAATTTGTTGTGGTATGCAGCAAGTTCCCCCATTGGATGGTAAAATTTGCAGTTTCTGACAGTCTGGCAGAGAACGATCATCCACATAGACAGTTGGTTAGTTGTCATGTCCACATAGAAAGATGTACAGTAATTCCAGCATAGCTGATATGTAACATGGCTGCTTTCACATACGGACCTTCCTTTTATTGAGTAAGAAATGCCTGGGACTGGATTGAGGTGGGTGGGTGGGTGTATGGGGCAGGTCTTACACTGGGCCAGCCACAATGGACTAATCCATGGGATGCAAGGTTTGGAATAGGATTGGAATACAAACAGACAATGACATTCTGTAAGTTGGGCGGGCAATGGAAAACTACTCTCGGCGATGGGGGTGGGGTATTACAGGACATGAAGAGGCAGTATAGGCCATGACGAAGGATGTGGATGAGCTTTCCCAGGTCGGTTGATTAGAAGAGTGCTGGTAAGTTGGTGGTTAACAGGTTTACTGGTGTCAAGGGAGGAGATAGCATGGGAGTTTTCGCCCCCCCCCCCCCCACCATGTACCACTGACCTTGCCGTGGGTGAGGAGGCTTGCATGCCTCAGCAATACAGATAGCTGTACTGTAGGTGCAACCATATCGGAGAGGTATCTGTTGAGAGGCCAGACAAACATGTGGTTCCTGAAGAGGGGCAGCAGCCTTTTCAGTAGTTGCAGGGGCAACAGTCTGGATGATCGACTGATCTGGCCTTGTAACACTAACCAAAACAGTCTTGCTGTGCTGGTACTGCGAACGGCTGAAAGCAAGGGGAAACTACAGCCATAATTTTTCCTGAGGGCATGCAGCTTTACTGTATGATTAAATGATGATGGCGTCCTCTTGGGTAAAATATTCCGGAGGTAAAATAGTCCCCCATTCGGATCTCCGGGCGGGGACTACTCAAGAGGACGTCGTTATAAGGAGAAAGAAAACTGGCGTTCTATGGGTCGGAGCGTGGAATGTCAGATCCTTTAATCGGGCAGGTAGGTTAGAAAATTTAAAAAGGGAAATGGATGGGTTAAAGTTAGATATAGTGGGAATTAGTGAAGTTCAGTGGCAGGAGGAACAAGACTTTTGGTCAGGTGAATACAGGGTTATAAATACAAAATCAAATAGGGGTAATGCAGGAGTAGGTTTAATAATGAATAAAAAATAGGAGTGTGGGTAAGCTACTACAAACAGCATAGTGAACAGATTATTGCGGCCAAGATAGACACGAAGCCTACGCCTCCCACAGTAGGACAAGTTATGGGACCTGGATAAACTGACTAAACCAGAGGTTGTACAGAGTTTCAGGGAGGGCATAAGGAAACAATTGATAAGAATGGGGGAAAGAAATACAGTAGAAGAAGAATGGGTAGCTTTGAGGGATGAAGTAGTGAAGGCAGCAGAGGATCAAGTAGGTAACAAGACGTGGACTAGTAGAAATCCTTTGGTACCAGAAGAAATATTGAATTTAATTGATGAAAGGAGAAAACATAAAAATGCAATAAATGAAGCATGCAAAAAGGAATACAAATGTCTCAAAAATGAGATCGACAAGAAGTGCAAAATGGCTAAGCAGGGATGGCTAGAGGGCAAATGTAAGGATGTAGAGGCTTATCTCACAAGGGGTAAGATAGATACTGCCTACAGGAAAATTAAAGAGACCTTTGGAGAAAGGAGAACCACTTGCATGAAAATCAAGAGCTCAGATGGAAACCCAGTTCTAAGCAAAGAAGGGAAAGCAGAAAGGTGGAAGGAGTATATAGAGGGTCTATACAGGGGCAATGTACTTGAGGAAAAGATTATGGAAATGGAAGAGGATGTAGATGAAGATGAAATGGGAGATATGATACTGCGTGAAGAATTTGACAGAGCACTGAAAGACCTGAGTCGAAACAAGGCCCCGGGAGTAGACAACATTCCATTAGAACTGCTGACAGCCTTGGGAGAGCCAGTCCTGACAAAACTCTACCATCTAGTGAGCAAGATGTATCAGACAGGCAAAATACCCTCAGACTTCAAGAAGAATATAATAATCCCAATCCCAAAGACAGCAGGTGTTGACAGATGTGAAAATTACCAAACTATCAGTTTAATAAGTCACGGCTGCAAAATACTAACGTGAATTCTTTACGGACGAATGGAAAATCTAGTAGAAGCCAACCTCTGGGAAGATCAGTTTGGATTCCGTAGAAATATCGGAACACGTGAGGCAATACTGACACTACAGCTTATCTTAGAAGCTAGATTAAGGAAAGGCAAACCTACGTTTCCAGCATTTGTAGACTTAGAGAAAGCTTTTGACAATGTTGACTGGAATACTCTCTTTTAATTCTGAAGGTGGTAGGGGTAAAATACAGGGAGTGAAAGGCTATTTACAATTTGTACAGAAGCAGATGGCAGTTATAAGAGTCGAGGGACATGAAAGGGAAGCAGTGGTTGGGAAGGGAGTGAGACAGGGTTGTAGCCTCTCCATGATGCTATTCAATCTGTATATTGAGCAAGCAGTAAAGGAAACAATAGAAAAGTTCAGAGTAGGTATTAAAAGCCATGGAGAAGAAATAAAAACTTTGATGTTCGCCAATGACATTGTAATTGTCAGAGACAGGAAAGGATTTGGAAGAGCAGTTGAACGGAATGCATGGTATCTTCAAAGGAGGATATAAGATGAACATCAATAAAAGCAAAACAAGGATAATGGAATGTATTTGAATTAGGTCGGGTGATGCTGATGGAATTAGTTTAGAAAATGAGACACTTAAAGTAGTGAAGGAGTTTTGCTATTTGGGGAGCAAAATAACTGAGGATGGTCGAAGTAGAGAGGATATAAAATGTAGACTGGCAATGGAAAGGAAAGAGTTTCTGAAGAAGAGAAATTTGTTAACATTGAGTATAGATTTAAGTGTCTGGAAGTCGTTTCTGAAAGTATTTGTATGGAGTGTAGTCATGTATGGAAGTGAAACATGGACGATAAATAGTTTGGACAAGAAGAAAATAGAAGCTTTCCAAATGTGGTGCTACAGAAGAATGCTGAAGATAAGGTGGGTAGATCACGTAACTAATGAGGAGGTATTGAATAGTATTGGGGAGAAGAGAAGTTTGTGGCACAACTTGACTAGAAGAAGGGATCGGTTGGTAGGACATGTTTTGAGGCATCAAGGGATCACAAATTTAGAATTGGAGGGCAGCGTGGAGGGTAAAAATCGTAGAGGGAGACCAAGAGATGAATACACTAAGCAGATTCAGAAGGATGTACGTTGCAGTAGGTACTGGGAGATGAAGAAGCTTGCACAGGATAGAGTAGCATGGAGAGCTGCATCAAACCAGTCTCAGGACTGAAGACCACAACAACAACAACATTAGTATTTTACCACCCCATAGATAATTTTTCAATTATCTAGCTTAATATGAAGAGATTGGTTGATTTGGGCAAAGGGACCAAATAGCAAGATCATCAGTCCCATCAGATTAGGGAAAACTGGGGAAGAAAGTCAGCCGTACCATTTCAAAGAAAACCATCTCGGCATTTGCCAAAAATGATTTCAGGAGATCACAGAAAACCTAAATCAGAATGGCCGGACACGGGTTTAACCATCATCCTCCCAAATGAGAGTACAGTGCGCTAACCACTGTGCAGCTTCGCTTGGTAATATGAAGAGAAATGAAATGTAACTCGTACAAGAGATATCATTGTATGCATAATACTTAACAAGGAGAGGACAAATGGTTGGTCACAGAATTGTTGAAGGACCCATCACAGCATTTGCCTGACAATTTAGGAAAACCATCAAAAATTTAAATAAGGGTGTCTGGAAAGAGTATGGGACTCCATCCTCTCAGAACCTGGAACCACTGTCCTCACAAGTGCAAGAATCCTTCTGGTTACACCTAAAGCACAATTCCCTTGTATTTGTACACATTTGGAGAAAACCAGTGTTTCACCCCATTTTCTATGCAAGGTGGGTGTCTTATGCAGTTGTAATGTGCATGTTGGTTTTCACTGCAGCACACTCACTATGCACATTATTAGTTCCTAGACAAGAATGTTTTAATTGTAATGTAGGCCCTTAATGTTCTCCTTACACTATCAGTATCTTATTTTCATAAAGTTTCCTTTATCAACATCTCAGTACTTTCTGTAATATTGTTTTTCATCGTAACTGTTCAACTCACAGTTATCTTGCCATCTTACTGTTGATGAGGCAAGTTGGTATTTTTAGGTGCATAATACAACACATATCTAAATCATACATCCTGTTTCCAATTGTTCAAGTGGTGTTACATACTAATTTGTGGAGAGCCAGAAGGAAGGAAGGGAATTTTCATAATAGAACACATTGAATGTATTTTCTTCACTATTTAGATTTTTTTTTAATAGGCCTATACGAAAGAAATCTATTAAACTAGCTAAGCATTAATAAATGAAATTAACATCAAGAATAAATTTTTTTATTTATGCAAATTACCATATATATGACGACTTCTTGTAGGTTATATATAAGCAGAGTGTAAACCACTACCATGTCAGTAGCACTTCTAGACCTGATGCCGAGCACACATCTGTGGGGCCTAGGACACATTGAACAGCCGCCCTTTGATGCCCTCAAACTTCACAATTCTGATCCCAGTGGAAGCACACCACAGAGTCAGCCAAGTAACAGATAAAGATTTGCACTACAATGACCTGCTAGGTGCAAGATCTTGCGGGCCTGACTCCCATAATTTAATGGTGATGTATTCAGAGGTTCATGTTTCACCATTTTCACAGAATAAAAACAGACTCCCATTTACTGTCTGTCCATTTATTTCTTTTGTAAACTCGTAACAATTGTGCAAGCACAGCGTACAATGTGCACTTATCTTGCGAATTCTATTTACATTAAACTATTCTTTTAACTACATAACTTCCTTGGGACATTTTACAAGCCACTGTATGTAATTTTCTCTGCTTGCTCGTTTACTATCGGTTACACAAGGTTAATTCCCGATTTCCTTTTGCTCAAGCGTAGTTTCCAGTACAATAAACTTCAATACCATCATCTTCAGTGAAAGCTCGCCGGTCTTATTATGTAGGTAGACTGTTTCACTGTTCACGTACGTTGCAAACGCCTTATTCGTTAAGTTCGCAAAATTATTGCCTACGTTTGTCACTCTAGTGTTCAACTCTGTGGGAACACAGTTAGGCTACCTGAATTTCAGTTTAACATACTTCCTGGGACAATGAAGTCTTTCATCGACGAATTTATTTATTAGAATCCATGTTGACTGGACGAAATGTGGGTGGTGTGCACAAGTGTCAACTTATTTGTGAGCTTTATTTTTGCTAGTTATCTTCTGTAAACTTTTTAAAACTCCGTCCGATATGAAATACTTCATAATTAAATATTAACTCATATTGTGTAGTAGCTTCGCTATGCAAAAATACTGTTTCAATTAACTAAACGTCTACAAAACTTACATAGCTGTTATTATACGGGGATTGCCTAACTTCAGCTTTCAACAAGGTCAATAACTTTACCAGCATTTGTTGAAGCTGCAATACGCAAAGGAGCACAGAAATAATAGTCATTACGAATAGAGAATATTCGTAAGTCAATATACGATCATGCAGCAACAGTTTCTCTGTGCTTACTTTGATTCCCTGTTGCCTCCTGGTCCTTCTTACAACTCTATTGCTTTTCTGCTACTGCTAAACTAAACACGCCTCTCCACAGATCTTCACTATACAAGCCAGCCAATTACGCATTTCTTTGGTTGTATTGCGGCAGGAGAGGGACAATATAAATGTAATAAGTTTAAAATAATTGACGAAAAGTGATATAGTAGATGGTATCAGGTGTCACGTGTTTGTCATATTAGTTATTGTCCACTATGCTGCTTCACATGTTTGTGAAATAAGAGCTCTGATTTGTTTGAGCGAAATTTATCATATAAATAGAGTTAACTCTAGTGATATGGTAATTAATATGTTTGATAAGTTTGAGCGAAATTGATGATCGAGAAACCGGTATTTAATTATTGCTATATGCTTTCGATTTTGCAATTTAGCAATTACTGAGCAATGACTTTAGTACCGGTACGCCCGAAAAATTTATTTAGAAGCTAAAGATTAATATGTGTATAACATATTTGCATTGATAGCATAAAACATTTCATTTGTATCTATACTCTGAAAATCACTGTAAAATGCACCCTAAAGGTTACTTCCAATTGTAGTACTTTTCTTCCTGTTCCATTCTCGCATGGAGCACGGGAAGAAAAATTGCTTAAACGCCTCTGTGTGCGCTATAATCAGTCTAATCTCTTGTTCACGTCCCTTTGGGAGCGATGTGTAAGCGGTTGTAATAATATCACCTTGTAATTACATTATAGTCCAAATCCCAAAGCAGGGCCGTCAGTGAAACACAATACTAACACTGAAAGCACGTTTATTACGGTCACCAACGTGGAGCCAGAACAGAACTGAACTCCTGAACGGAGAGTGCAGCAATTTATACAAACATCGAATGTCCCAGAATGCTGGTATTTATACAAAAATAAAATGTTACATGATGTACAAGCATATTTCAAGAACCTTCCAGAAATGGTAAATACTAAATAAAAAATAATTGCTTGTGGTTGGGTTTGCACCACCGACCTGCAGCACGCCAAACAACGGCGCTAACAATTACTCCACACCGCACGTACCACAGCATTGCTCCGTCTTCTGGAGAAACAATTGCCCGCTGTTTCCGAATTTCTCACTGGAGTCGACTACAGCATCCTAGATCTTGCTTGATTTGTATGGCAGCCCTGCCGGTTCTTATTGTCCGATCGTGTTACATCCTCGTTGCTATGATGAGTATCGAAGGTAGTCCCGGGTAGTCCCCGTCGAAGCTTCGCAGTTTTCGAGGGGGTCTCTAGTTTCCTTGAACTTCCCATTGTTGATCTGCGACTCTGGACTGTAATAGGACTTCATACGGAGGACATGGACAACGCTACGCGCTTTTAACTTCTTGATGAAAGGTCATAACTCTCAACTTCATATGTGACGTTCGACAAATGATGAAGGATTCGATACAGTACAAAGTAGCGCTTTAGTAACGTTTCCAGTAGGCCTACTTTCCGGACAAATGTAAAAATCTATACCTAGTCTCCCGACCTGTATTTCACTGTCTGGTGCTTGGAGTTATATCTTTCTCCTAGCCATCCAGGGTCCGTATGTGAACCATCCGCCTTGCTTCTTCTATCTTGGTGATTAAGTGTTTCGTGAAATCATCCTGATTATTGTCCAGTTGAAAGCGGAACAGTGTACCTGTTCTCATTTCGATCTTGTGACCATCAAGCATGATTAAGTGTTTCGTGAAATCATCCTGATTATTGTCCAGTTGAAAGCGGAACTGTGTACCTGTTCTCATTTCGATCTTGTGACCATCAAGCTGTAGGAATGGCATGGAGTCTGTGGTGTCTTGCTTTGCAGTGTTGTATGCTAATGTCATGATAGGCAGTACTGTATCCAAATCTCTCTGCTCGATCTCAATGTACATCGAGAGCATATGTGCAAACATCTTATTAAAGCTTTCTGCGACGTCATTCGACTGTACACGGAAGGCAGCTGTCATCCTGTGGATATCACAACATGACGTTGCTTCTGATATTTGCTTCGACTGGAAAACTTTTCCACTATTAGAGAACAAAACCTGGGGTTCTCAGTGACTTCTATATGGAACTTTGAAATTTCCATAGCTCTGGCAGTCAGCAGTTTTGTGAAAGCATAGCAGGTGAGGCAGTAGTGCAGACTATTGTCCATTGATTCCCATCTGTCATCTTCGTGAATCTTCCCAAGAGATCAACTCTAAGTCAGTGGAATAAGACTTTTACAAATGGGATTGGTATCAGATGGCCTGGATGTAATTACAGCAAGTGCTTCAGTCAATGGCACTCCTTATAGTGGCTCAAATAATGTCAACAGATTGGTAGAAGTCTGGCCAGTGATACATGCATGTGATTCTGTCTAGAAGTTTCACAGATCCCAGGGGACCAGATGTTTCACAGAAAAACTTCTGAGTAACTTCTATAACAGAACTGGTATGATGAGCAACAATTTCCACTCCATCTGCTGGTACTTCCTCTTACACAATGTTTCATTTATTAATTCGAATTCTCCTCTCATCACCTTGTCCTTCTTCAAGACATCTGTGGTTTCCAACTGTGCTGGATCTTCCTTCTCTTCAGAAGCAATGTCGGCTAACTCAGGGGCAGCTAAGAATCTGTCCACGCTTTTGTGTTCTGCCAAAGGATTCCTTGAAAGGCAGTCAGTGTCCTTTTGTCTATGTCTGTTTTCTGTATCACTGTGACATCATACTCCTGAAGCGTCAGTGCCATCTTGCCAGCTCACCATGTGGATCTTTCAGGTGGTAAGTCAGCACAGAGAATGGTGGACCATTACAGTGGTGAATAGTAAGCCAAATAAATACGACTGAAACATGTTGTGGACCAAATAACAGCAATTATTGAGCAGTTCATCTAGGACTTACTCTGGAAGCATAACTACCACTTTCTCTGCTCCTTCCTTTAATTGCACTAGAACTGCCATCCATCCCATAGCTGTTAGACACTGGACTCGCATTAGGGAGGACGACGGTTCAACCCCGCGTCCGGCCATCCTGATTTAGGTTTTCCGTGATTTCCCTAAATCACTCCAGGCAAATGCCGGGATGGTTCCTCTGAAAGGGCACGGCCGACTTCCTTCCCCATCCTTCCCTGATTCGATGAGACCGATGACCACGCTGTCTGGTCTCCTTCCCCAAACAACCAACCAACCTATCCCATAGCTGCTAGTTTCTGTGCAAAATTCTCACTTGGCATTCTCGTCATTCAGTACTAGGACTGGAGTAGATGTTAGGGCCTCATTAATGACAAGGAATGATTTCTCTTGCATCTCATTACAGGAAAATTTGGTGTCTCCCTGCAGTAATTTGTTCAAGGGATATGTCTTGTCACAGAAATCCCCTATTAATCACCGGTAGTATGAGTACATTCCGAGAAAACTTCTCACATCATCAATGAGTCAGAAAATCTATGATTGCTCTTATTTTCTTTGGTTTGGACGTATTTGATCCATGTTCACTAGGTGCACCAAGGTTGTTATATGTTGGGTGACAAAGATGCACTTTTTTGAATTCATGCAGAGGCGTGTAGATTGAACACACTTCAACACGGTTGTCAGCCAGCTTATATGTCCTCCAAGTGTGTTAGAAGAAATGGAAATCTCATACAGATATCAAAGACATGCTGTCCATTTAACGGATAAAGCAAGTTGTCCATCATATATTTGAAGATGGCTGAAGTGTTACAAAATCTAAGCAACATAACTATAAACTCATAGAGGTCCTCAGGAGTTATGAAGGAAGTCTTTCCCCAGACAGCCTCTCCTACCTCGATTTGCCAGTAGCCTGCTACATGTCCATAGTTGGAAATACTTGCTCCTTCCACTCAGTCTAGGGTGCCATTAATGTGCAGCAAAGGATATACATCTCCCTCCAAGATTTTGTCGAGTTATCAGTATTCAATGCAGAAAATCATGTTCCATTCTTCTTCACAAAGTCCCCGGAGAAGGACCAATGACTCTCTAAAGGTTCAGTTTTATCATCTTACAACATCTTTTTCACTTCCCCACAGATTATCTCTTGTTCAGCCAGCAACACTCTGCATGAGTGCTGGCTAATTGGTAGATGAATGAAATGAGTGAATGGCATTGCTGGCCGGGAGGCCCCATCTGGGGGAGTTCAGCCGCCAAGTGCAAGTCTTATTTCAATCTACACCACATTGGGCTACTTGTGGCAGGTGATGAGGATGAAATGGTGACGAGAACAACGCAACACCCAGTCCAAGAGCAGAGAAAATCTGCAACCCAACCGGGAATTGAACCCGAATCCACTGCATGGGAGGCAAGCACATTACCACCCAGCTAAGCAGGTAGACATTGGTAGATGATCACCAGCATTGATACGGTATCTCACCATGAACCACTTGGTCAGTCTTTTCTCCACTCTGGATTTGAAAGTGTCTGAAAATAGGTGCAGAACACCTAACACTTGCTAACATTGTTCCTCAGTCAGGCCAGATCCTATTGGAAGTTTGATAGTAACTTTCTCCCCTGAGTCATCTGTAGTGGTAGTAAATCAAGATGCTTTGTCAACAACACTAAGCCATCCTTCCTGGACTGGTTCGGCTTTTCCTATATACATACTTTTCAGGATGAGTTGTGGCTGCTCATGATAGATAGTGAGCCAAAGTTCTCCTTGACCACTTGTAATGTATATGATTGTTGCTGCCACATAAATTTCTTTCATGAGTCTCAGTAGTTTTTTGCAATACAAAAAAGTGTCACAGGTTAACTGAGCATCCAAACTGATGACATGAACTCATCTCATTGATGATGGTAGGATAACTATGTCCTCAATGGCAAACAACCACCCAGAACAGACTTCATTATGAGTGTGTGATGGAACAGCTTTTTCAGTCTGGAGCTCTGATCTCTCACAGTCTACGACTGCTTGTGATGCTTGCAAGAAATCCCGTCTGAGAATAAAATTATGAGTACATTCTGCTAAAATAATGGTGATGATGAGTCGTAGATAGGCACAGCAGAAAGACTGTCACACAATAAGCTTTTGGCTAACAAGGCCTTTGTAAAAAAAAAAAAAAAAAAAAAAAAAAAAAAAAAAAAAAAACAAGCGAGAACGCGTGCGCGCACGCCGCACACACACACACACACACACACACACACACACACACACACACACACACACACACAAACACAACTAGTACACACACGACCACATTCTCTGGCAGCTGAAGCTAGACTACAAACTGCAGTGAATGATGGGAGAGCCAGCTGGGTGGGGGTAAGGAAGAGGTTGGGGCAAGTAAGGGGAGGGATAGCAGGTTAACAGACGGTTGGTAAAATGCTGCTGCAGGAGTATGCAGGGATGAGCTGGAGAGAGGGTAGGGCAGCTACACTACTTGCCATTAAAATTGCTACACCACGAAGATGACGTGCTACAGACGCGAAATTTAACCGACAGGAAGAAGATGCTGTGATATGCAAATGATTAGCTTTTAAGAGCGTTCACACCTACAACGTGCTGACATGAGGAAAGTTTCCAGCTAATTTCTCATACACAAACAGTAGTTGACCAGCATTGCCTGGTGAAACGTTGTTGTGATGCCTCGTGTAAGGAGGAGAAATGCGTACCATCACGTTTCCGACTTTGATAAAAGTCGGATTGTAGCCTATTGCGATTGCAGTTTATTGTATCGTGACATTGCTGCTCATGTTGGTCGAGATCCAATCACTGTTGGCAGAATATGGAATCAGTGGGTTCAGGAGGGTAATATGGAATACTGTGCTGAATCCCAACGGCCTCGTATCACTAGCAATCGAGATGACAGGCATCTTATCCATATGGCTGTAACAGATTGTGCAGCCATGTCTCGATCCCTGAGTCAACAGATGTGGACATTTGCAAGACAACAGCCATCTGTACGAACAGTTTGATGACATTTGCAGCAGCATGGTCTATCAGCTCGAAGACCATGGCTGTGGTTACCCTTGACGCTGCATCACAGACAGGAGCACCTGCGATGGTGTACTCAATGACGAACCAGGGTGCACGAATGGCAAAACGTCATTTTTTCGGATGAACCCAGGTTCTGTTTACAGCATCACAATGGTCGCATCTGTGTTTGGCAACATCGCGGTGAACGCACATTGGAAGCGTGTATTCGTCATCTCCATACTGGCGTATCACCCGGCGTGATGGTATGGTTACACATCTCGTACCTCTTGTTCGCATTGACGGCACTTTGAACAGTGGACATTACATTTCAAATGTGTTACGACCCGTGGCTCTACCCTTCATTTGATCCCTGCGAAACCCTACATTTCAGCAGGATAATGCACGACCGCATGTTGCAGGTCCTGTATGGTGTAACGGAACATATTAAAGGCTTTACTTTCCCAAAGTATGCGATACCCTCCAAATTCAACCAGTTTAATGAGTATTTATGATTATAGAAAAGTTATTGTGTATGTTAACAATGATTGCACAACATGTCTCCATAAACAGTCAACCCATTAAATTACACTGAATAACTGACCCACACAAAAGTTTATATCACTTGATCACTGATACAGCAAATGTCATCATGAAAAACACTAAGTTTATCTTAAATAATTAATATGAAGTACGAAAAATAGTGGCCAACTTAGGTATTTTGGATCTCCTTAAATAAAAATCACCCAGTGAAACCTATTTGTTCACTAGGAGCGTTTTCACTCAGTATTCACGTAATCAATCCTATTTTAGACGAAAACCAATGTAATTCTTAATAATTCATGTTACTTACTTATTTATGCAAATTAGAGAAGTCAGTTGACAAACTTCTAAAAAACGGCCTTTTTGTAACAAAGAATTATTCTGTCAAGTCAACAAATCTGTCTGTCATTTTCATAACATGTTAAATTATGTCACTCGATGCAAATTAATTACTTTTCTGCACAAATTATGATAACAGATGTACATGTGACTTATAAACTATATCTCTTTTTAGTAGTTCTTTGACAATGTTATAAATACAAGCAGCGAGAAGAGTCGGAAGCAGTCGGAGGCAGTCGGGGGCAGTCGGAATGTCACTTTGGTGAAGTGTGTTTCTGTGTTATTGTTTGGGATGGAAAAACAATGCAAAGAACATGTAAAGGAAGTACTACTTTGTGTTGTGTTATGGTCTTTGGTGGACAGTGGAATTAATATGGCCACCAAAGTAATAAATATTTGATGTTTACATATGTGTTGGTTTCGCTCGTTCTTTATCATCAAAAGCACATGAAAAACACGGGACCTCATGTGTTTACCCTAGACAACCAGATTTAGAGCCAGCATCAGCATCGAGACACAGCAGCGATCCAGCAAGCAGCAGCGATTACTACAATACAATACATTTCAATGGCGCCAACCTAACATCAAGTGCTAACAAGCTCCATAAATTGGAGTGAAATAGTGCGATTACAGCAATTAGCAATATCTACGACTTTTGGCGGTCCATTTACAAAAGTGGGGGCTCGTCCGGGATCTTTAAGTGCATCGATGATAATAGTGCAGCGATAAATTTCGTAAGTGCTTAGCACTCCAAAAAAATTTTATTTGTGCATTGTGGCAACAGTGAAAATATGTCAAAAATAAATAAATAAAGTGTGTTTGTGCGACTACGAAAAACTATCATCACACCGCTCGGAAGATTAACGTCTGGATTATGTCAATGGAATTCATCAATCAAGACTTCAGCTTCAATAAAACCGAATATAAGTGAAGAAAGCCAACAAGAACACCGACCACGACATCATAGCATAGCCATAAAGCAAGGTATTTTGTTGTTGTTGTCATTTACAAAATTATTAGTGAACATGTCTCTACCTGAGAGTGATGAGATCGTAGGAAATGTAAAAATTGAACCAGGGGATGGCGAACAATTAAACTTAACAGAGTGGCTAGCAGGGTTTGCAACTCAAATAAGCTCGCAACTTAAACAATCGAGTGAACAAGTAAGTTTGAAACTTGAAGAAAACACAGATAGACTGAATAAGTTAAGTTTGGATTTTAAACAATCAAGTGAAGAAAACACAGATAGACTGGATAAGTTAAGTTTGGATTTTGATCTATTAAGTACTCATCTCAATGAGAAGTGTGAGGAAATTAAAACTACCCTCAGTAAGAACACTAGCGAACAGTTGATACACTTCAGAAAAGGAATTTCAAGTTAAAGTTGAAAGTTTAAATGAAAACATACAAGCGAACACAGACAGCATTGCTGTCATCTACAACAGAGTAGATACTGAAGCTAAAAGATTAGATCAGAGAATAGACAAAACATCAGAAAACCTTAAACAGGAATACAACCTGTACACCACTAATGTAGATACAAAAGTAGAAAATATACACACTAAATATACACAATTGGAGGACGCATTGATGTCCAAACAAACGATTTACAATCAAAATACAATGTATGGGCACATCCAAGTGAAATGCTTTCCTGGTGAAAATCTGCACCCTATTGACTTTATTCACCAATGTAAGGATATGTTTGTTGTAGGAATGTCAGATAACATAAAAATTAAGTTAGTAAAACGGTTTCTAGAAGGGGAGGCCCTATCCTGGGCAAATGAGAATAATGATTCTTGGAATACGTTTGAAGAGTTTGAAGCTAAATTTATTTGTAAATTTTGGTCACAGTCCATACAAGCCAGATTAAAGTCAGAATTTCTAAATGGACCAGTGTATAGAGGGAAAGTAGGGGGAATGCAAAAATTTTGCAGAGATCAATTGAAAAAACTTGCTCACTTGAATAACTCTTTTGATATTATGACACAAATTGATGTTTTAAAAAGAAGATTACCAGAGAGACTGCAGTGGGAATTGGTCCATGGACCAGATGATTCAATGGAAGAGTTCCTGAAATTTGTAGATAGATTAGATAGGGCCTTGGAAAGAGAAAGTAACCAAAGTTTTGGCTCTGGCAACAACCAGTATGGGGGGTGGAACAGGAATGTAAATAGAGATTATTATGGGAGGAGAGACTTTGAAGATTCTGGAAATAATGCTCCAAATAGGAGAGATAGGAGATATGAAAATGATTTCAGAAACAATACACAGGAGGGAGGATGGAGGAGAGATAACAGGAATGATAGAAATAGGTATTGGGGAAGAGAACAAGAGAGAAGGGGGTTTGTTGAAACTAGTGAACAAAACGACAACTACAAACGGACAGACCGAGGAAACCAGCCGGGAAACGGTGGACAGTCCCACTAGATGTCCGTAGTTTTGGGGCTAGACAATATTATGACAGGACAACACATAACCGAAACTGGAAAATGAGAGGATACAATGTAAAGATTAAATACCATGAAAATACTGATGTTGTTAGAATGAATAAATTAGAATTTAATAAAAGGTTTTGGGATACTATGAGTAAAAGTGATTCAGTTAATAAAAACTGTGTTCAAGCACAGGTAGTTAGTGAAAGTGCAGAAGTTGAAGGTATTGCAGAGTTCCATAGTTGGGCTGAAAAAGATACTGGTGTGAATAACAAGTCAGACACACCACAAGTAGAATCTATTTTGGGGGGTTTATTTGATAAGAAGGGGGATGGCGAAGTGTTTAATGGAGCCAAAGACTCAATTGCTGAGATTCAGATACATAGGGGGGAAACTGAAGATGGGGTTGTTGTGGAGGAGGAGGAAGAAGAAATAGAGGGACATTTAAATAATGATCCTAAATCAAGTGATGTTATTGATGAGAGTGTAGAGGAAGAAATAAAAGTATTTGCAGAATTGAAAAGTGATTGTGGTAAAGGTAAGTGATGTGACAAACATGGGTAATAATGAGGTTAATTTAAGTGAAATGCAGACTAGGGAATGTGTATCTGAGGACAAGCTATTGCCTATTGGGAACTATGAAATGCTAATCTATGAGAATGGTAATAAGAATAATATTAAAGAAAATATAAAGGGATGGAATGTAAATGTTGGTGTTCAAGAAAAAGGGGAAAAGTTTTTAGAAGTTTTGTGGAACAACTATGGAAACTGTATAAAGAAAGATGCCTTTTGGAAAGAATTAGCAAAGGTAAGTGCAATCTTGTATCCTATATGGTGGATAAGAATCCGTAGCGGACTTTATAAAAAATGGGGTGAAAACAATAGTTTGTTGAGTGGCAACACAGTGTTAAGAGGAACAGATGAAAACAAAGGTTTATGTTTAAATGTCAATGCTTTGCAAACAGAGAGGGATGTGGCTAAATGTAGGAAAGAGACATTAGACTTAGGAACTAAAGAAATTGAAAATGATATATTGTTTGAAAATACTGAAATAGACAAAGATGTTGATCTAGATTGGCTATATGTTAAAGTAAACATTGACATTTGTCCATTTGAAATAAAAGAAAGCCCACATCCTAATGCATATAGACTTATCTTTCCCAGATCAAGAAGGTTATTTGGATTAAGAAACATCACTGAATTGAAACCATATAAACATAATTAAGCACATTTCCCTGTTTGAATACAGTTACTTCCCCAGTTTCCTTAAAGCATGTTATCAGCAAAGTTTTTACTGGGTGTGTCAAATAGCAACTACCACTCATCCTATAGACCCTGGAAAAGTTCCATTTTTTCGGATGAACCCAGGTTCTGTTTACAGCATCACAATGGTCGCATCTGTGTTTGGCAACATCGCGGTGAACGCACATTGGAAGCGTGTATTCGTCATCTCCATACTGGCGTATCACCCGGCGTGATGGTATGGTTACACATCTCGTACCTCTTGTTCGCATTGACGGCACTTTGAACAGTGGACATTACATTTCAAATGTGTTACGACCCGTGGCTCTACCCTTCATTTGATCCCTGCGAAACCCTACATTTCAGCAGGATAATGCACGACCGCATGTTGCAGGTCCTGTATGGTGTAACGGAACATATTAAAGGCTTTACTTTCCCAAAGTATGCGATACCCTCCAAATTCAACCAGTTTAATGAGTATTTATGATTATAGAAAAGTTATTGTGTATGTTAACAATGATTGCACAACATGTCTCCATAAACAGTCAACCCATTAAATTACACTGAATAACTGACCCACACAAAAGTTTATATCACTTGATCACTGATACAGCAAATGTCATCATGAAAAACACTAAGTTTATCTTAAATAATTAATATGAAGTACGAAAAATAGTGGCCAACTTAGGTATTTTGGATCTCCTTAAATAAAAATCACCCAGTGAAACCTATTTGTTCACTAGGAGCGTTTTCACTCAGTATTCACGTAATCAATCCTATTTTAGACGAAAACCAATGTAATTCTTAATAATTCATGTTACTTACTTATTTATGCAAATTAGAGAAGTCAGTTGACAAACTTCTAAAAAACGGCCTTTTTGTAACAAAGAATTATTCTGTCAAGTCAACAAATCTGTCTGTCATTTTCATAACATGTTAAATTATGTCACTCGATGCAAATTAATTACTTTTCTGCACAAATTATGATAACAGATGTACATGTGACTTATAAACTATATCTCTTTTTAGTAGTTCTTTGACAATGTTATAAATACAAGCAGCGAGAAGAGTCGGAAGCAGTCGGAGGCAGTCGGGGGCAGTCGGAATGTCACTTTGGTGAAGTGTGTTTCTGTGTTATTGTTTGGGATGGAAAAACAATGCAAAGAACATGTAAAGGAAGTACTACTTTGTGTTGTGTTATGGTCTTTGGTGGACAGTGGAATTAATATGGCCACCAAAGTAATAAATATTTGATGTTTACATATGTGTTGGTTTCGCTCGTTCTTTATCATCAAAAGCACATGAAAAACACGGGACCTCATGTGTTTACCCTAGACAACCAGATTTAGAGCCAGCATCAGCATCGAGACACAGCAGCGATCCAGCAAGCAGCAGCGATTACTACAATACAATACATTTCAATGGCGCCAACCTAACATCAAGTGCTAACAAGCTCCATAAATTGGAGTGAAATAGTGCGATTACAGCAATTAGCAATATCTACGACCAGGCGGACCATTACAATGGGCCTTTCTGAATACAGAAAATGTTCGACTGCTGCCCTGGCCAGCACATTCTCCAGATCTCTCACCAATTGAAAACGTCTGGTCAATGGTGGCCGAGCAACTGGCTCATCACAATACGCCAGTCACTACTCTTGATGAACTTTGGTATAGTATTGAAGCTGCATGGGCAGCTGTACCTGTACACGCCATCCAACCTCTGTTTGACTCAATGCCCAGGCCGTTATTACGGCCATAGGTGGTTGTTCTGGGTACTGATTTCTCAGGATCTATGCACCCAAATTGTGTGAAAATGTAATCACATGTCAGTTCTAGTATAACATATATGTCCAATGAATACCCATTTATCATCTGCATTTCTTCTTGGTGTAGCAATTTTAATGGCCAGTAGTGTAGATGCAGTTGGGAGGTGAGAGGGAGGGCAGAGGAGGGGGGGGGGGTAAGCAGAAAAGGAAAGAAGTACAGGGTGCAGCAATAAAACTTCCATCATTCCTCATTTTAATAATTTGTCACAGAAAAACTAAATATGATAGAGAAAAATTACTTTTATTTATGAAAAATAAATATTTTCCCATTTTGGATTATTTGGTTTTAAAAATTATATCTGCTAAATGATGTCCTCCATTGTTGGCACATTGATGAAGTCTATCCCAAAAGTTCTCCATACGTCATGGTGTCATTTTCCTTGGAGTGGCTGCCACTTCTTGGGTAATGGCCTCTTTAAGTGCTTGCAGTGTTGTGGATGATGTTTGTACACTAGAGTCTTTAAGTGTCCCCAAAGAAATAATCACAAGGCGATAAATCAGGTGACCTTAAGGGCCACGCAATGTCTCCTCACAAAGCAACGAGATGATCTGGAACCAACTCGTGCAACATTTCCGTAGAACGCCAAGAGGTGTGGGATGTTGCTCTATCTTGCTGGAAACACACTTCTTGATCTTCATGATCTGCAATAAACTGGTTTAGCCTGGGTTGGAGGCAGGTCTCCAGCATGTTACAGTAACGGTTTAAATTAATTGTTACCATGTGTCCACCTTCTTCAAAAAAATATGTTCCCCACACAAAACATTCAGCAACAGCACACCAAACTGTCATATGAGGGCTGTGCAGTGACTGCTGATGAATTTCATGAGGGTTTTTGGCAGCTCAGTAGTGGAAATTCTGTTTGTTTACAGTTCCTGATAAGTGGAAATGGGCCTCATCTGAAAAAATAAACGAAGTGTCAGATGGAATATTTTGAAGAACTTCCTCACATGCAGCTCTGTGAGTTCAAAAATCTCTTTCACTTAATTCCTGGGTAACCATCATTTTGAAGGAGTGCAAATGAAGTTCTCTATGAAGAATTCTTCTTACATTCCTATCAGATAATCCTAGGGCCGCTGCATGTTCAAGTGCTGAATAAATTGGTGAATGTTGCACAGACACTCTCATACGTGCAACATTTTCCAGTGTTGTTGCAGTCCAAGGATGGCCAGTAGGTTTTCTTTTCAGTGCTGAACCTGTCTTTCTAAAGCTTGACACCCACAGTTGATTAGTTTTTCTATTCAGGACAAATTCAGTTCAAATCATCTCCAAAATGCTCACAGAGTACTAATCACAGAACCACTATTACGAATAAATTCCTCCACAACAAACGCTTGATGCTCACCAAGCCACAGCATGGTGCACACTGAAAATGGCACATATGCTGCTTTCAAACAAAATACACGCTACATCAGTATCCTCACTACAACTCACACGCTGGCTACATCAAATGCAGGAGGTTTTATTGCTGGACCCTGTAAAAAGACTGGATGCATTGGTGGAATAGAGGGCTGTGTAGTGCTGGAATGGGAACAGTGTGGTGTCACCGCCAGACACCACACTTGCTAGGTGGTAACTTAAATCGGCCGCGGTCCTGTAGTACATGTCGGACCCGCGTGTCGCCACTGTGTAATCGCAAACCTAGCGCCACCACATGGCAGGTCACAAGACACGGACTAGACCTCGCCCCAGTTGTACGGACGACATTGCTTGCGACCAGACGTACGAGCCTTCCTCTCATTTGCCGAGAGACAGATAGAATAGCCTTCAGCTTAGTCCATAGCTACTACCTAGCAAGGCGCCATTTGTATCAGTGCTAATAGCGTACTAATATTCAAGAGAGATGTATTCCAACAAGAGAATAAAGATAAGTATTAAACGCATCTACGTACTTTTCCTCTTATTCATTAATAAGTCTCATGTTCCAGAACTTCAAGCCCGTCTGCGTTAGTTTAGCGTGCACCTAGCTACCTCATTGTGTCTATGCTTTCTGAAATAGACACAACATTATTTGGCGCCGAGGAGTGGTGCCGCGCCCACGTTGCCTTAATTGATTGTACTTTGCTCTGATTTGCTTGTGTCATGGCTTCGCCGCAATCTCCAGATGTACTGTCCGAATATTTTCGCTTGCAGAATCAGCAGACGCAGGCGTTATTGGAAGCCCTAGGACAGCTCGTCCAGGGTCAACGTGCGCTGCAAACCGATGCGGCAGCCGCCGCTTCTTCGCTACAGCTGCCACAAAACGCTGTTGCACCTCCCTTTCGGCCATACGTGGCGGCCGAAGAGTCGTGGACTGAGTGGTCCCGACAATTTGCCTTCCATCTAGCAGCATACAGGATTCAAGGTAACGAGCGGCAGCCGTTTTTGCTTTCTTGTGTCGGTGTGTCTACCTACCGTGTGATAGTGAAATTGTTTCCCCGACGCGACGTAGCCACTCTGTCCTACGACGAAATTTTGTCTGCTTTAGATGCCTATTTCAAAGAAACAGTAAATGTAGTTGCAAAACGGTATACGTTCTTTCGTACAAAACGTACGGCCGGTTAGACTAATAGGGAGTGGGTTGCAACTTTGCAAGGACTTACTAGGGAGTGTGCCTTTGAATGTGACTGTGGCCTCCCTTATTCAGATACTATGGTGCGTGATGCAATAGCACAGAACGTTTCTGATGTTCGCATAAGGGAACAGATTTTGAAACTAGTTAATCCCTCCCTTCAACAAGTGAGACATATTGGATAGGCAAGACACACTTGACTTTGCTCAGGACTCATTTGAAACTTCGCCAGCAGTGTGTCACATTAACCGGCCCGCCGGCCGCGCTGCCCGGGACGCTAAGCGGCCCTCGCGCCCATCGCAGCAGCGGCAGCCTACCTTGCAAACACGTGCGCCGCGTAAGCAAGCAACTGCAGTGAAATCATGCCCGCGGTGTGCAACTAGACATTCGCGTGAAGATTGTCCGTCACGCCAAGCTATTTGCTTTTACTGTCGAAAGAAAGGACATGTTCAAAGTGTTTGCCAGAAAAAGCTTAGATCAGACAATCACACAAATTCCAGGCCTTTTGCTTCGCGCCGGAATCGAACCCAGGACAATCAGGCTCGTGGACCTTCGCCCATGGACATTCATGTAGTTCATTCCCACCCGTCCAGTGACACTTTAGCTAACAGTGACTGTGTTCGTCCCACAAACAGTGTGCGTCGACGTCGCCGGAAATCACGTAAAGTCGCAAGTGCTTCTGTACCTGTATCAGTTCACATTGCACGTGACAGTCGCTCTTGTCGTCAACAGGACAATAAACTTTTTGTGGACTTAGACTTTGAAGGCAAAGTGATACCATTCCAGCTCGATACCGGAGCTGCAGTTTCATTGCTCAATCACGACACGTACAAACAACTGGGCAAACCGCCATTGCGTGCCGCAAATGTTAAGTTAACTAGTTACTCAGGACAGCATATACCTGTGTTAGGACAGTGCAGCCTTATTGCAACATACAAGGGACAAACAAAACTTGTGTCATTTTACGTTCTTCGTTCTTCTACTGCAGTGAACTTGTTTGGTTTAGATTTGTTTAAATTGTTTAATATGTCTATAGTAAATCAGGTCCTATCAGTGAATCAGACTGTGCCTTCCGCCAGTGTTTCTAGTCTTTGTGAAGAATTTGCAGACATTTTTGCACCGGGCCTTGGTTGCGCTAAGAACTATGCAGCACATTTGGAACTGAAAGACAACGCGCAACCAAAATTTTTCAGAGCGCGCAATGTTCCGCACGCATTGCGTGATGAGGTCGCAAGAACATTAGCCGATTTAGAATCTCAAGGTGTAATTGAACGTGTGCAGGCTTCTCTCTGGGCCTCACCCTTAGTAATTTTGCCAAAACCTTCCGGTAAACTGAGACTTTGTGTGGACTTCAGGGCCACTGTGAATCCTCAACTTGTGACTGCTACTTTTCCTTTGCCCCGCCCGGAAGATCTTTTTGACAAACTGTGCCCGGGAAAATATTTTTCAAAGTTGGACCTAGCAGATGCGTACTTGCAAATACCTGTGGACGAAGAATCTCAGCGCGTCTTGGTGGTAAACACGCATCTTGGCTTGTATCGCTTCAAAAGACTGCCATTCGGGTGTGCATCCGCCCCTGCTTTGTTTCAGCAATATTTACAAACTATTTGTGCGTCGGTCCCTACTGCTGCGAACTATCTGGACGATATTGTGATCTCAGGACAGACAGAAGCAGAACATTTGCAAAATCTCCGAACATTATTTCAGGTCTTGCGTCAGAATGGTCTTCGCTTGAGGAAGGACAAATGTGTGTTTTTTGCTCGGGACTTACCCTACCTGGGGCATGTCATAAATGCCCAAGGTATACATCCGAGTCCAGAGCACCTCCGTGCCATACAGGACTTACCTGCTCCGCAAGATTTGAAACAGCTACAGAGTGTGCTGGGTAAAATTAATTATTATAACAAATTTCTGCGAAATGCTTCTTCCATTTCAGCTCCGCTTCATCGCTTACGCCGTAAAGGTGTTCCGTTCGTCTGGACGACGGAATGCGAACGCGCCTTTCGCCACTTGAAATCGGCGTTACTTTCAAATACTTGCCTTACGCCATTCGATCCCCGAAAACCTCTTTTGTTGATGGTAGATGCATCGGATTTCGGGATCGGTGCTGTGCTTGCGCACAAAGATGGCTCGCATGATCGCCCTATTGCCTTTGCGTCAAAATTGCTCTCATCTGCGCAAAGAAATTATTCACAAATAGAGAAAGAAGCTTTAGCTCTCGTGTTTGGTGTTACCAAGTTCCATGACTTCTTGTATGGTCGTCACTTTACAATCATCACGGACCACAAACCTTTGACATCGCTTTTTCATCCGAACAAGCCTGTACCTCCACGTACAGCGCAGAAATTCATTCGCTGGTCACTTTTTCTCTCGCAGTACCGCTACGATATCTTGTATCGGTCCACTGCTCAGCACGGCAACGCTGATGCGTTGTCCCGTTTGCCTGTTGCTGAGGATAAAGCATTCGATTCTTCCGAACTTGCTTGCATGTTCCTTGATTCGGAAGCCGATGACGTGGTCGCATCGTTTCCGATTGATTTTCGTCGTGTAGCTACAGCCACTGCTGCTGATCCTGTCCTTGCTACTGTTTTGCGTTTTGTTGCTACGCAATGGCCCTTGTCAAAGTCACGGATCGCGGATCCTTTGGTTCGCCGTTTTTTTGCTCACAAGGAGAGACTTTTTGTACGACGTGGTGTTTTGTTGTTGCGTTCCGATAATGATCAATCCCGAGTCGTGGTCCCACGATCGTTACAGTCCTCTGTCTTAAAGCTTCTTCACCAAGGACATTGGGGTATAGTGCGTACGAAACAACTTGCTCGTCAGCACTGTACTTGGTTCGGAATCGATGCTGCGATTACGCATATGTGCTCCTCTTGCGTGGCGTGTGCCGAACAACAATCCGCACCGCCGCGGAAATTCTTTGCATGGCCGAAAGCCACTTCCCCTTGGCAACGCTTGCACATCGATTTTGCTGGTCCATTCTGGAATGCTCGATGGTTGGTTGTGGTCGATGCTTTCAGTAATTTTCCTTTTGTTGTCCGGATGTCTTCCACGACGTCTTCTGCCACAATCCAAGCCTTGTCTGCTATCTTTTGCATTGAAGGTCTTCCGCAGACTGTTGTTTCCGACAATGGCCCACAATTCATGTCCGCAGAATTTCAGTCATTCTGCAAAGCCAATGGTATTCAACATCTGACTTCCGCGCCGTTTTCGCCTCAGTCAAACGGTGCCGCTGAACGATTGGTCCGGACTTTCAAGTCCCAGATGTTGAAATTGAAAGAGTCGCATTCTCGGGAGGACGCTTTGTTGCTCTTTTTGTCTTCGTATCGCTCTCAGCCCGGCGATGGCCGCTCGCCGGCTGAATTGCTCCATGGTCGATCTCATCGCACCCTGATGTCTTTGCTGCATCCGCCGCATCAGGTTCCTGTGCAGCGGCAGACTCCGGTTTTTGCTCCTGGCGACGTTGTCTATTATCGCAGCTATCGCGGTTCACGGCGTTGGCTCGCAGGGCGCATTCTTCGCTGCCTCGGCCGCGCGATGTATTGGGTTTTGGGGGCCTCTGGTGAGGTGCGTCGGCATCTCAATCAGCTGCGCCTCTGTCGTCGCCTGGGTTCTGCCGCTCCCCGTCTGCTTTCAGCGACGGTGCCGTCAGGTCAGCGCCCTGGGGACCCATCTACTGGCTCGCCTCATCCCCAGGTGTTACCGACGCTGCCTTCCATTTTGCCTCATGGCGTCGCGCCGCCGCCGCCGCAGCCGCCGCCGGCGCCGCCCGCAGCGGACGCTTCGCTGCAGCCGCCTGGCGCCTCCCTGGGTCACGCGCCGCCGCTCGCTTCCCGTGACCAGCCGTCCTCCGCCATGGACCTCTTGCCCGCTCCGGACCAGATGTCGTCTTCGCCCGTCGGGTGCTCCGACCACATGGAGGTCGACCCTTCGGCCCCTCTTGTCTCCTTACGTGCGCATACACCTCATGTTGACGTGCACCCTGGACTAGGTTTGCAGGCGTTTCCTAGCTCCCCTCGGACCGAATGGCCGGGTGCGGGTGGCACAGCCTCGCCTGTTGTTAGGCTCCCCACCTCATCGCATACGTCAACATGGGGTCCTCCCCACGGCGGGCGGAAGCCTTATCTCACGACCGTTCGCCGATTTGCGGGGGAGGAATGTGGTGTCACCGCCAGACACCACACTTGCTAGGTGGTAACTTAAATCGGCCGCGGTCCTGTAGTACATGTCGGACCCACGTGTCGCCACTGTGTAATCGCAAACCTAGCGCCACCACATGGCAGGTCACAAGACACGGACTAGACCTCGCCCCAGTTGTACGGACGACATTGCTTGCGACCAGACGTACGAGCCTTCCTCTCATTTGCCGAGAGACAGATAGAATAGCCTTCAGCTTAGTCCATAGCTACTACCTAGCAAGGCGCCATTTGTATCAGTGCTAATAGCGTACTAATATTCAAGAGAGATGTATTCCAACAAGAGAATAAAGATAAGTATTAAACGCATCTACGTACTTTTCCTCTTATTCATTAATAAGTCTCATGTTCCAGAACTTCAAGCCCGTCTGCGTTAGTTTAGCGTGCACCTAGCTACCTCATTGTGTCTATGCTTTCTGAAATAGACACAACAAACAGGGAAGATGCTAGGTGGGTAAGGACAATGACTAACAAAGGTTGAGGCCTGCACGGTTGTGGGAACATAGGTTATGGGAACATAAGATATATGGGCGAGAGAGTTCCCACCTGCACAATTCAGAAAAGCTTTTCTGAATTCAACCTTTGTTAGTCATTGTCCTTACCTATATATCTTCTTCCCTGTTCCCATTCCAGCACTAAACAGCCCTCTATTCCACCAACGCACCCCGTCTTTTTACTTCTCTCCTTTATTGCTACCCCCCACCCTCTCTCCCCCACCCCCAGTCTAACCTCCTGACTGCACTTAGCTGCCCTACCCTCTCTCCTCCCCGTCCCTGCATGCTCCCACAGCAGCTCTTTACCGTCCCCCACCCTTACCCTGCTATCTCTCCCCCTTATCCCCACCCAGTTGCCTCTCCCATCATGCACTGCTGTTCATAGTCTGGCTCCAGCTGCCAGAGGCTGTGGTCTTGTGTGTGTGAGTTGTGTCTGCATGAATGTGTGTGTGTGTGTGTGTGTGTGTGTGTGTGTGTGTGTGTGTGTGTGTGTGCCTGCTGTCTTTTTTGACAAAGGCTTTGTTAACTGAAAGCTTATTGTGTGACAGTGTTTTTGTTGCGCCTATCTGCAACTCAGCATCTCCAGTATATAGCTAGTAGCAATTATCCTTATCATAACATTGTCACATTCCATCCTGGATGTTCCTGTTGGCTGGATGTTTTTCCCATTTACAACCTTCAGCACAATCCCTTTCATATCATGTAACGTAGCCTGCTTTAGCTAACATCGATAAACGTTTGACATTACAGAGAAGGAAGCCCAAGAGACAACTAGATTGTGGACTGGTTGGCTGTTGATGATGACATCAAAAAGATTTCCTGGCATCTTGGTGACTTTTGTTCATGGAGCATTTTCATCTGTGGCAGCTTCACATCCATAGATGGTCACCTCACCCTGATTTCAGTGGCTAGGTGACATGCTGGTACCTCTGTATGGTGGTATGGAATGGCTATAGCATTCCAGAGTATGGCAATTGGCTTCATCCGACAGCTGACTATAATTGTCCGAAGTTGAATGGTGTGGATACAGCTGATGTAATGGTTGATTTTGTGTGGTATAACAGGCAATGAACACATGTCTTCTCTCTCTCCAGTAGTGTACATTTTGTTGGATTCTGTACAATTCAGATTCACATTGTGGCATAGGGCCAAAACATTCTGTGTGTAGGACTGTGTCATTTAACAATGACACTGGGCACTGTTCTTCAATTATTCTGCTAAGTGGACTTGGTGCTGATTGTCATCAAACTTTTCTTCTGCTTGGCCTGGTATTTGTTGCAGTGATTGAGCTTCTCTTTTGTGTCCTAAAACCACTGCTGGGCTGTGCCATCCAAGTAAAAGTACACGTTTACCAAACACATCATGTCATCCCATCTGTTGTATTTGGCAACTTGGTCAAGACAGAACCATTGTCTCTGCATTACAGTGATGGATGTCTAATTTGCAGCTGACTTACTGCTGTTTCAGAATCCACTTGTTTCCTGAACATACTGATATTAAGAACAATGTACTTTTTGTATTTCAGTCCCTGTCCATGTAGGTTATCGCTTTTACATTATGTAGTTGGAGCCGTGGTGATGTAGATACTTTGAAATACCTGGCATTCCCACCAAAGAATGTCCCATTGAAACCACACTCAAGTCCATGTCTGAAAGGGCCATCAATGAGATACAACACTTAGCACTGAAAGCATGTTTAATAGACCACCACCTTATACTCATCACAGAACTGAACTGCTGGGCTGAGGATGCAGCTATTTAGACAAACATAAAATATCCCAGGATGCTAGTGTTCATACAAAAATCAAATGTTGCAGGATATACAAACATTATGTACTTCAAGAACCTCCTAGGAATGGCAAATATAGAATAACAAAAAATAATTGCTGGTGGTTGGGTTTATACTACCAACCCTCATCACACCAACCAATTGTGCTAACAATTCCACCACACTGCATGCACCATTGGTTGCAGCACTATTCCTAGATTCCTCATTTAAAACTCGTTCTTGAAACTTTTGCAAGTAAATTTTTATGGTATAGTGTCCACGTATCTTCAAATATCTGCCAGTTCAGTTGTTTTAGCATCTCTGTGGTTCTCTCCCAGAGGTCAAACAAACGATCATTTGTGCTGTGCTTCTTTGTAACTGTTCAGTATCCCCTGCTAGACCTATTTGACATGGGTACCATGCAATTGAACAATGTTCTGGGATGGGTTGCACAAGTTCTTTGTGGGCTATCTACTCTGTAGACTGATTCCATTTCCCAAGTATTCTGCTTTACTTATGACTGAGCCTGATGTGATTGTGCCATTTAATATCACAACAGACTGTTGTGCCCAGGTATTTGTATGAGCTGGCAATTCCATTTGTAACTCATTGATATTGCAGTCATTGGATACTGCAATTTTTTTTCTTTTTTTTTGTGAAATGCACAGTTTTATATTTCTGAACAATTAAATGAACTAGCAGTTCTTCACACCACTTTGAAATTTTATCACAATTTGACTCAATATTTGTCCAAGGTTTTTCTGACAGTATTTTATTATATATTACAGCACTATGTGTGAAAAGTCTGAGGTTGCTGTTAACCCTGTCTCCATCATACAACATGCACAAGTGTCCCAGCACACTTTCCTGGAGCATGCCTCTAAATAATTCTCCATCTGTTAATGAATCTCCATGAAATATAACATGCTACTTCCTTTCTAAAACTAAATCCTCAATCCAGTCACAGATTTTGGTTGATATCCCACACAGTCAGATTTTTGTTAGTCGAAATCAGTGTGGAAATGAGTTAAATGCATTTTGAAAGTCAAGAAATATTCATATAACTGACTGCCTTTGGCTATGGCTTTCAGGATGACATACGAGAAATGCACAAGTTGGGTCTCAGATGTCTGATGTTTCCAGAATCAATGCTTCCTGGTGTGGGGTGGTGGCTTTTGTTTGAGATACTTCATTACATTTGAGCTTAGAATATGCTCTGCAGTTCTACTACAGAAGGATGTCGAAGACACTGAACAGTAGTTCTGCAGGTCATTTCTGCTATGCTTGTTGCAGACATGTTGTTTGTTGTTGTTGTTGTGGTCTTCAGTCCTGAGACTGGTTTGATGCAGCTCTCCATGCTACCCTATGATGACAGAACTGGGGAGGAGAGTGCCATTTCCATCTCTGCATCATCACCAGCAGACAGGTCCCAGTGCAGAGGAGATGGGGCTAGCCCCACCAGCAACAATGGCAGAGGCAATGATGATGAGGGGGTTGGTGCAGGCGGCCCAAACAGAACAGTAGGCAACAAACCTGACTCTGGGGGCATGACGATGTGCTGGGTGAGCACTGGAGCACAGGGTTGGAATGCATAGGGGGTGTGGACATGCCAGAGGGTGGTGAGGTCATGAGGAGCCTGATGACAGAACTGGGGAGGAGAGTGCCATTTCCATCTCTGCATCATCACCAGCAGACAGGTCCCAATGCAGAGGAGATGGGGCTAGCCCCACCAGCAACAATGGCAGAGGCAATGATGATGAGGGGGTTGGTGCAGGCGGCCCAAACAGAACAGCAGGCAACAAACCTGACCCCAGAGATGGAGTGGCACCCAACACTGGGAAGCTGGGATGAAGCTGGGACCCCAGGGTGGTGCACATGGAGGAAGCAGCCAATGGGATGTGGGCACCTCCACAGCAGGCGATGACAGGCTCGAGGCAGAGGCTGCATCTGCGGACTGGTACCTTCTGGCAGTGAGCAGGGGCACAGCTAATCAAAGTTGTGCATCATCAGCCCATCGGCTGTACAGACGTCACAAAGATAGGATACCCAGCAGTGGACAATAGTAGTCGGTATCCATTTGGGCCGGCAACCAAACCTTCACACCCACACCAATGATCCTGTGCGAAGTGACCCAACAAACCCGATCATGGCAGGTACAGTGCAAGTTACAGTAGGTGGAGGAGCATTCATGGCTGCCAGCCATGATGCAACTCAGCTTGGCTCCACTCCCCCATAGGTGTGAAATGATAGGTGCTCAGAAAAATGAGAAGGACATCGTCTGGCAAAGAGTCCCACATCAGATGTTTTCATTTGGATGTTGAACATATGCACTAGTTATTCCACCTCACCGTTTGATTGAGAATGGCAGAGCTGTAACATGACAAATGCCATGATGGGAACAAAACAATTGAAAGATGTGAGAAACGAACTGGGGTCCATTATCAGAGACTTAGGTACATGGAAACCTCTCAGTAGAAAAAACCTTCAAAAGTGTATGAACTGTGGCCTCAGCCAATGTCAAAGCATACTAGAGAATGTAAGGAAACTGGGAATATGCATCCACAACCAAGAGTCAATAGGAATTGAAGAAGGGACCCGCAAAGTGTACATGAATACATTCTGTTAGCAGGGTGCCATTTTCCTCCAATCCACTTCACCCAATTCGTCACTCTTGATTCAAAACCATATCCCTCTCCACTCTTCCCTCAACCCTCCTCCAAACATCTACCCACACAAATCCCTTCCTCCCACCAACTTTAAATGCTACATTCCCATGATACCCTTATCCCATGGTACCTCATCTATGTACCTATTTTGATCACTCAACACATCAGCTTTTCCATTTTGCCTTACGCAACTGTCTCTCTGCTTTTATATATTCATGTCTGAAACTCATTTATCTGTGTCTACCTTTTAATGAATCACCAAATCATCTTTTTACATTTTAACTTATGCAACTGACAATCTGTCTTTTTATTGCACAAAATGTATCCAGCTTTTATATTATGTCTTCAAAATTGAAGTGTGGCAAATTGCACCCCCTGACAGCCCATCCCCTGCCCCTACAGGACAGAGAGGATGAAATAACAAAAAGGAAACTGTCAGATTAAAGCTTCCTACTTTGTAAGAACTGCACTCATACCTTACCGTTTGGGCAGATACTGTGTTCATATAGTTTTGTCTTTGTGATTCCGGTGTCCCTTCTGTTACCACTATACATAAAGCAATGGTATATATCTGATCCAGTTGTAGATCATCCCTACCTTTTCACTTGCCTACAATCATAATATGGTACAGATCATTATTTCCATGGATCCACCTGTGGATCCACCTGACCACGGATTAGACCATCTCCTTTCTACAGGTCCACCTATCCCTTACTCTCCAACACCTAATAGCTGGTTAAAGTCAGTAGGCTAAGGGAAAACTTGGCCAGGCAAATTTGTAAGAACAAGGGTGTTAAGCTGTGCATACAGTTTCAAAAATTTTAGATAGGGTGGACCTAACTTTATGTAAGTGGATGGAGTTCATGGTCAGGCCAGGGAAGGTGATTAAAGTTTCATTGGGAGAGGATGTGAAAGGAGTGGAGGTGTATTGTTGGGGGAATGTGAAAGTATAGTTGTGGCAGAGTACTGGAATCAGTGAGCAGGGGGGGAACTAGGGGGTGGATAGTGCCAAGTTTATGGATATGTAGGATATTCAGAGGTGTTCAAGGTGGAAGTGTAGGCTGAGAAATTTTATAAGTTGGTAGAGAATGTGGGTGGGGAAGGGTAAGCAGATCCAAAAGCCTAGGTGAAGTGAGGGTCTGTAGGTTATGATAAAACGGGGGTGGAGCAGAAGTCCATGCCACATTGGCACAGCAGAGGATGGTCGGAATCAGGGCTTTATAGATGTGGAGAATTGTGGAACTGTGCAGTCCTCATGTTTGGGTGGTTGGTGGGTCTAGTACTTTTAGTCTATTGTGGACTTTTTGTTGAATGGTTAGTAGACGGGGCTTCTACATTAGTCAGCAATCAAATATTAGTCTGAGGTATATAGTGTGTTAGTTAACTGAATAGGATGGTCATAAATGGTAAGGCAGTGGTGATGGGGGAGGGGGGGGCGAGGTTTGGGTGGTTCAGCCTGTAATTATTGCCTTGGTTTTAGTTTTGGCAGGGTTGATTTTGGGGAGCCACTGGTTCCACCAGGAAGTGAAGTGATTGAGATGGAACTGGAGGGATTGGTGGGATTTCTGGAGGATAGGTAGAGGAAGGCTGTGTCATTGGCATACTGGATGAGATGACCAGGAGGAAGGGGCTTTGACATATCGGCACTGTTGAAGAAATACAGGAGAGGCGAGAGGACAGAAACATTGGGTTGGGGCATACCTATAGTGGGCTGCTAGGTATTGGAGTTGGTGTTGTTGATAGTGACATAAGATGGGCAGTTAGACAGAAAGCATGTGATGAGGTGGACATAATTTTTGGGAGGTGCATAGATCTGGAGCTTAAAGAGGAGCCCAGAATGCCATATATGGTCATACGCTTTCTCAAAATCTAGGGAGACAAAAATGATGGTTTTCCAGTTGTTGATTTGGTGGGACAGGATATGAGTAAGGCACAGGAGCTGATAATCAGAGGAAAAATTGAGATGGAAGCCACATTGATGGACAGGAATGGGTAGCCATTGTTGTAGGAATTAATGGATACGTCAGGATAGGGTAGACTCAAAGATATTGTTAAACACAGAAGTGAGTCTGATGAAATGGTAGGTGAAAATGTCAGTGTCAGGTTTATTAGGTTTGAGGAAGAGGAGGATTTGAGAGGTTTGATGTCGGATACTTGCTCCGAGGAAATATTGTGCAATTTGCACAACATGATCCACTAGCAAACCCGTGAAGACTATTTACCACATTTCATTAGTTTATGCAAAGTACACAAAAGCATATACAGTACTTGAGCTAGTGGTGAGAGAAAATCAAATTAGTTTCATGATGACTAGTGAAATAGTTTTAAGATTTCATGACACATAGTTCTGGGTACACTTACTGTTAGTCAGTATCCTCAACAGGTTGCCACTATTTTGCTCCTGCTGTATACACTTATCAAAGTACATCTTTTTACATTATCAAAAAACAAAGATGATGAGACTTACCAAACAAAAGTGCTGGCAGGTCGATAGACACACAAACAAACACAAACATACACACAAAATTCAAGCTTTCGCAACAAACGGTTGCTTCATCAGGAAAGAGGGAAGGAGAGGGAAAGACGAAAGGATGTGGGTTTTAAGGGAGAGGGTAAGGAGTCATTCCAATCCCGGGAGCGGAAAGACTTACCTTAGGGGGAAAAAAGGACAGGTATACACTCGCACACACACGCATATCCATCCGCATATACACAGACACAAGCAGACATTTTGGCTAAAAATGATCAGTGATGTGAGAAAAACGGAAATGGAAATAAAGCAAAAGTTAATAGAACTAGCCAAAATGGTTGTTTAATAGGTGAAAGGAACTGTTTGTGAACTAGAAACGGTGGATTTTATAGCAGCGGTAGTGTTGAAAGCGGAAAAAAAAAATTTTTTTTGGTTATGGTTTGGAAGTGGGTTACGTATTATTACGTATTATTGAGTATATATCGGCGGGATAAAATTATATAGTAGAGTACGGTAAAAAGGAGAAGGTAAATACAAAGTGAAACTACTGGCAAAAACAGAAAGAGAAAATAAAACGACAGAAAAGATTTCGAAATGCAACAGTGACAATAACAAACGTAATTGTTGGGTTCAAATTAATGATATGAATATAACAGCGGGAAACATTCCACATGGGAAAAATATATCTGAAAACAAAGATGATGAGACTTACCAAACAAAAGCACTGGCAGTCGATAGACACACAAACAAACACAAACATACACACAAAATTGTGTATATGCGGATGGATATGCATGTGTGTGCAATTGTATACCTGTCATTATATGTCTAAACAAAGCTCAAATACCTTTATCAGTACTTCTGTGATAATGATTCTGAAAGAAGAATCTTCGTGAACAAAAACATCACATCACAGCTGACTAATAGATCAGAACTGTTCAGTTTCAATGATTTTAGCTTGCCAATGAATTCCCAGAGTTCTGCAAGTGATTATTACATATTTCCATAAGAGGCCTTAATAACAGCACCAAGTGTGTAACACTTATAGTTTGGAGAGCCAGTGTTACTCACTACTGGATGCATAGGAATTTCTTTCTTATGGATGAAAATGAATGTGTGTTTGCATTGTTTGTCTTGTGCACTGTCTTAGGGGGAGAAGCACTGGAGGCTCTTGAGCAGACTGGATACTGTTCACTGGTATTGTGCCAGAAGTTGAAGTGGCTGGCCTATGACGGGATATATGCCACATTGATTGTTTGTCATATAAATACATGTTGTATGCTTGATCTTTTTTATAATTTGAAGTAGAACAAAACAAATGAAATGACAGTATACAAGGTGTGATTGGAAAGTTTTAAGAACGGATCTGCTACTGCTTACAGGTTTGGCGGACAGGTACACGGAGGGTGGGGAGTGAGTCATTGCCTTGTCCTTGAAACGCCCTCTGACAGGAAACTGCATTTCCTTTATTCAGTTCACTGTGACAGCTGTTAAGGTGCGGGTCTGTTAGGGCTTGTTGCCAGATACTGTCTGCATGAAAATGGACATAAAAATGGAGCAACGAGCTTGTGTGAAATTTTGTTTTAAAACTGGGAAGTCAGCTTCTGAAACTTACAAACTATTAAAAACAGATTTTGGAGATAATTGTATGAGCCCGTCAGATATTTTTGTCTATTTCAACAGATTTAAAAATGGCTGTGAATCATTTGAAGATGAACCACAGTCTGGCCGTCCTTCCACCTCAAAAACGAATGAAAATGTTGTGAAAGTTCGCCACTTAGTGCACTATGATCATAGACTTACAATTAGGGAGTTGGCTAATGAACTTAATTTAAGTTTCTATGGAGTTCGGTCAATTTTAACTGAAGATCTGAACATGCATCAAGCATCCACAAAATTTGTTGCAAAAGTGTTGTCAAGTGACTAGAGACAATACCGACTTGAAGTGTGCCAAGAACTGATTAATCAGACTAAAAACGACCAAGATTTGTTAAATAGGGTAATTACAGATGATGAATCATGGGCATATGGATATGATCCTGAAACCAAAGTACAGTCTTCGCAGTGGAAGACTCTAGGTTCACCACGACCAAAAAAAGCACGACAAAGTCAGTCGACAGTGAAGACAATGTTGGTGATTTTTTTTTATTCACTGGTATTGTGCATCATGAATTTACCCCTGGAGGACAGACAATTAACCAGCAATACTACAAATGTGTCCTTGAGTGTTTGCACGAAAAGGTGCGGAAAGCCTACATTGTGGAAAGACAGGAGTTGGGTGCTACACCATGACAACGCCCTGGCTCATCATGCCTTCTCCATCATTGAATTTTTGACCAAATTCAAAATTCCTGTGCTTACACAACTGCCATATTCCGCTGATTTGGCCCCTGTGAACTTCTACCTGTTTCCTAAACCGAAATTTTCACTGAAAGGGAAGTGATTTGACTCGATTGAAGACATCCAGGCAAATACGGAGAGCGTCCTTAACACACTTCAGGAAAAAAATTTCCAGGAATGTTTCCAAAAGTGGAAACACCATTGGAGTCAGTGTGTTTAGTCAGAAGGGGACTACCATATTTACTCGAATCTAAGCCGCACTTTTTTTCCGGTTTTTGTAATCCAAAAAACCGCCTGCGGCTTAGAATCGAGTGCAAAGTAAGCGGAAGTTCTGAAATATGTTGGTAGGTGCCGCCACAACTAACTTCTGCCGTTGAATATATGTAGCGCTACACAGGCATGCTTTACAGGCACAAAGATAAATACTGGCGCCAAAACCTCTGCGTCAGTAAATAAATTTTAAAAAAAGGTGGAAGACGAGCTTTTTTGTCCGCCCCGAATTTCGACCACTGCATTTTCATACATTATCCAACGAAGTAAATACAAATTCCGTATTGTTCATCTTCGAATGTAGCAGCGTTTCAATGTACTACGAAAATCCGACTGGCAAGACCGTTTGCGATGTTAAAACCTCTGCGTCAGTAAATAAATTTAAAAAAAAAGGTGGAAGACGACCTTTTTTCTCCGCCCCGAATTTCGACCACTGCATTTTCATACATTATCCAACGAAGTAAATACAAATTCCGTATTGTTCATCTTCGAATGTAGCAGCGTTTCAATGTACTACGAAAATCCGACTGGCAAGACCGTTTGCGATGTTAAAACCTCTGCGTCAGTAAATAAATTTAAAAAAAAGGTGGAAGACGAGCTTTTTTCTCCGCCCCGAATTTCGACCACTGCATTTTCATACATTATCCAACGAAGTAAATACAAATTCCGTATTGTTCATCTTCGAATGTAGCAGCGTTTCAATGTACTACGAAAATCCGACTGGCAAGACCGTTTGCGATGTTTGTCAGAATGGCCAATTCTACGTTCTGATTTTTTTTTCTACCTGTGAGAAGAGATGGTTGCTAATGGGAACTTTTGTGAATTCTGAATCACATGCAGTATTCTCTTCACCATAAGAATAATACGAATATAAACATTTTGCCATGTATTCTTTCGTGTTTGCTGCTATCTCATTTAAATTCTGTCTGCCTAATAAACTACGAAACTAGAGTGAGACAACACAAACGCGGAAGTATACACATATGTCATGTTCATATTCGTATTATTCTTATGCCTAATAGTGATACAGTCAGAAATGAAGCACGGCAATTGACTAGATTTTTAAATCTAAGATGACTCTAATTTCTGTGCAGAAAATAATGTACTAAAGAGGCGTCTGCAAAGATTTTCAAACGGAGAAAAATTTTCGCTAAACTCTCGTTCAGAACATCTTCTATCATACGCAGTTTATTATTTGGTTCTTGTTGATCATTATCAAAGAAAGCAGCAGTGTAAATAACAACAAATAGCAGTCTCTTGCCATTGTTTCGCTACTGAGACAAATACTCTCTCTTTTTTTTTATTGTAAGCGGCGGTAGCACGCACAAAAGCAAACCATGCCGCGAGCGGCGACAGGTCGTGAACATTCATTATCGGAATGCGACAAACAATGCATGACACAGTACAGTAATGCATTTTCAGCTTAGAGTGACGAAAATACCTATAACAAAGAGAACGGGAATTATCAGATCAAAGAATAATAAGCAATCAATTCAAACCAGACGAAGCACGTGAAAAACGAAGGGTACCCGCATAAAAAAGGACGGAGCGCCTGACGCATAGCAATGGCTACCTGGTAAAGCTTAACTGCTAAGCTTACGGCTCGAACCAAACTACTGTAGCTGTATCGTCATTCATTCGACCTGAATTCTGTCTCATATTACAATGGACCAACTTTGTTTCGATTTGGAGGTGCGGCCTAAAACTTTTCTCTCCCCTTGAATTTCGAGTCTCAAATTTCAGCTGCGGCTTTGATTCGGGAAATTATTTTTTCCTTTATTTCGAGTCTCATTTTTCAGGTGCGGCTTAGATTCGAGTGCGGCTTAGATTCGAGTAAATACGGTATTTTGAAGGCGATGCATCACAGTAGCATGTAAGTACCACCATTGTTAAGTTACAAGCCCATTCTTAAATTTCAGATACAAATGTTAGAAAAATGAAAGCTTAAATAATTATATCCCTAGTTAAGAATTTATAATTTTAGTTATTAGAAAAACAATGTAAGGATTGATGAAATGCAAACTTATTAGATCTCACTATCATTCTATTATTTTAATTGTTAGTGATACACACAATGTGAGTTTTGGTTTGAAGAAATGCAAACTTACTAGATCTTATTATGGAAATTTTAATTTTTTATTACTATTTGTAATTACAACAAAATTTAAATGTTTTTGTCAATAAAGCATGTACTTATTCACAGTGTTAAAATATTTTTATACTTCTGAGAGTGCATCTGCCAACCAGTACCAGTATTTGCAGAAGAGTACAAGTCATTATAGGGCAGTGAATATCAGGTTGCATCTGTGTAATCTTTGTTTTCACAGAAATGTGCTTAAAATTTTATGAAATGAGCAAGTGAATTTATTTGAGATGTATAAGTTTTTATTTAAAAATTATCCAGTCACAAGTGACAAGTAGAGTGGTGGCAAAATTCAACAGGAATGGCTTCAGACCTATTTTATTGCAACAAACAGATACAAACAACTAATTTTCTCAACAACTGGATATACAAGTTAGTATTATTTTACTGGCTGCTTGAAGAGACTAACATTGCACAAAGTTTAATAATAATTTTGGAGCAACAGCAATTAATATTCTGATTTCATCAGTATTGTAAGCAGGGTATGTTACAAAAGACAAGTAAATTACATAGCCTCTCCAGCCTTTTTGCTTGTTTCCTCCATTGTCATGTCTTGCTCCACTTCTCTGTCAGCAGAAACCAGTAAAAATCAGAAGATTTTGGTCAAATAGGATATGTGCTTCAGAATCTGCTATCCAATCTCAGAGATCCTACAATACCGTAGCAAAGTAGCAGCAAGAATTTTATATTTTATTGTTGAATATTAGTGAACTGTGTAGATGGCAGCTGCCTGAACTGATAGCACTGCTGCCACACAAACCACATTAGCAATAGATCTCTGTTCAGAAGCAGAAGTTTCTTTAGGATGCTACTTGGACAAAATGACATTGTGACAACTGAATGCATTTACATAGTCCAGGGACAGGGTTGTTCTTATATAGAGAATATAGAAACATGAGAATAGAACTCCTGTACCTCTCCTGGTTGATTTTTAAACCATCTCTTTCTCCTGGTCAGTTTTTGCACCACTTCTTTCCCTTTGCCTCTGGCCATGGGTCTATCCTGCTACCCATTTGATGGGTCTACTCTCATGAGTCAGTTCTCTAGCTGTTTGAGGTAAGTTTAAGAAAAGATGTTCTGTACAATCTCATGCAAATATTTCTCCCTAGCCTCTATTTAATAACATGAATGTATAGCTGGCAAGTGGAAACCTCCTCCTATTAGTATAGCATGATTGGAAAGTTTACCTGCAATATTTTTCAGGTTTCTCTGAATCATTCTGCCACTGTAGCTGCTGAGACATATGTCTACAAAAACCCATATGCAATGTTTATCCGCACATTATTTGCATTCAAAATTTGTAATAACTTCCCCACTTGCTATTAAGTTTCCTACATCAAAAAATACATACCTTTGGTGTACAGCATAGCTTTGCAATACATTTTTCAATTAGAGTTTAAGATTTCACTGTTATTTATTTCTGGTTTCTGTCAGCTTTCTATTCCTAATCTATATGGTTATTATTACTGTCAATAAATAGGAGTATTTATAATACCTTACCACAGATGCTCTTGCAGTTAAGTAATGCAATGCAAACATTTTCTCTTTCTGATCTGTAAGGAGAAACATTTTTATTTTGCATGTAATTTGGCTCACCTACACCTTTCTTTGATTACGAAAGTTCATCATTGACATGTTGACTGCTGCACATACAGTGATGGACTTTTCATCAGCAGGCTAGGCCAGGCTATGGCAGCAGGCACGGGGCAGTACTGTGGCAGCTGGAGATTCCTCTAGACCAAAAAAGCAACCATGTGTAGACAACACACACTTTTGTATCCGAATAATCAGTTCCTTATCTGGTAAAGAGGGCCTTACAATTCTCCACACGATTTTAGATTGTCACAGAACTATCTGAGATTCTGATGTAAACCCTACATTAGGCTCAAAGCCAGTGGACCACAATAAAGTCTGAGTATGATACTGCAATTTGAAGGTGGTGCTTCCATCTGTATGCAATGCTAGCTGCCTTGACTTATTAAGCCAGTGGTCTAAAGGTATCAAGAATTGTCCTTGAATGCAGGTTGCAGGGGTCATGTGTGTCAACATGAGCTACTATGTCCAGTTGGTTGCACCGAGTGTATTCAATAGCTACCAACAGAGTCCGCCCCCCCCCCCCCCTCCCCTTATCATTTGAGGTGGGGTCTCTTAGAAGACAAGTGTCCACTGTCTTTCCTACTCAACCAGTCAAATATTTTTTGGAAGTGCTCCTTTAGCCACCTAAAATTATAGATCCTCAGTGCTTGTCCAAACTTTACATGAAATTCAGCCACAGGCCCTACACACAAGGAATTTTGTGCTCGGTCTGATGTGCTTCTGTCAGTGAGCAGCTGTGGGTTTTCTCAGCCAACAATACCATACAACATTTATACCTTATATCTTTTGCTAAGGAATATGGGACATTAGTGTCGCCAGTACACTCATTTGCTTTCCACCCAGATATTTGTGAAGTTAGCATAGTCCAACATTTCCAGGAATGCTGAAGGTGCCATGGCTTTTGCCACTGTAACTCACGGGTATCTTGAACATGTTGATCATGATCATCACTGCTTTTAGTTGTTTCCAAACAGTGGACAACTATCCTTGTGTTAGCACATCAAAAGTACAGTACTATCCATTTCTCACTGTTCAGAACCATGTCATTACATGAGATTTTGTGCTAATCAAAGCAATTAGAGAGTAACAGAGAAACTACAAAAGCTCTACTTTGTGGTCCAGATGGGCCAATTGGGGCCAACCAACTGCTGTGTCACCTTCTGCAAGCACCATCATTTGGATTGAGTGTTGAGAGGCATAGGGTTACCACACTGCTCTCTCGGCTGTTGTTGGCTTTCTTGACCTCAAGCCACTACTTTCAGTAAAGTAGCTTCTCAAATGGCATCATGGGGCTGAGTGTACCCTGTTCTATTCCTCCCACCAAGGACAAATCCCTGACAGTACCAGGAATTGAATCCAGATCCCCTGCATACAGCCAGACAAGTTGATCACTGAACTATGGAGTCATTCAGAGAAACTACAAGGAGATTGTTATCAGTAGAGATCAGACTGCAGGGCTGTTGCACTGTATGCAGTGCAAAGCTACACTGCTAAAATCATGATCTACAAAGAATTAACACAGGAAAATGGAAATGAACCATGATGCTTCTAGACAGCAGTAATTATAACACACTAAGTTCTTCCTTGAGAACTGAACCTGAAGTTACTGAGAATGACACTGACACTACTGCATTGCACACTGACTGCAGCTCTGTAGGTTTCAGAAAAAAACTAGGTAAGAGCTTTCTGTTGCTTGCAGTATTTTTGGGGTGAATATAGGCAACTATCTTGAAGGAGTTTCATCGAATTTACAAAATTTCAGGTGAAATTTCAGTGAATGTGCAGTGTTGCTTATGTTACATTGCACACTAAAAGTCTGATTGTGTGCCCTCTGGTATGAGAAGGTGAATATTCTTAAACAAAAGGACTGAATGAATAGTATGTATGTAACTCTTTGAGCTGAGAGAACTAAAGTAAAAGAAATGAAGATTCTTGCAGCCATCATTTCAACATCTACATCTGCATCTATCCTCTGAAAACCACTGTTGGAGGGTAAAATTCATTCTGCCATTCCTGTATGGATCATGGGAGGAATGCTTGTCTGAATGCCTCTGCATGTGTAGTAATTATTCTAATCTTATCCTCATGGTCCCTATGTGAGCAACACATAGGGGGTTGTAGTATAGGCCTAGAGTAATCATTTAAAGATGGTTCTTGAAACTTTGTTAATAGACTTTCTCAGTATAGTTTATGCCTGTCTTCAAGACTCCTCCAGTTCAGTTCCTTCAGTATCTCTGTGACACTCTCCCACAGATTAAATAAATCTATGACCATTCATGCTGCCCTTCTCTGTATACATTCAGTACCCCTGTCAGTCCTATCTGGTATGGGTTCCAGAATCAGTTGCACGAGTGATTTATAAGTAATCTCTTTTGTAGACTGATTACACTTCCCCAGTTTTCTACCAATATATTAAAGTCTACCACCTACTTTTTTCATGACTGAACCTATGTGCTCATTCCATTTCATATCCTTACAAAGTGTTATACCCAGGTATTAGTATGAATTGGCTGATTCCAACAGTGTCTTGTCGATATTTTAGTCATAGGATGCTACATTTTTTTCATGTTCTGAGGTGCAGAATTTAAGATTTCTGAACATTTAGACAAGTTGCCAATCTCCGCACCACATTGAAATCTTATCAAAATATTTATGCAGCTGCTTTCAGATAGTACTTGATTACAGATAACTGCATCATTTGCAAAAAGCATGATTTTTACTATTAATATTGTCTGCGAGGTCAATAATATACAACATGAACAGCAAGGGTCACAACACACTTCCCTGGGGCACATCTGAAGTTACTTCTACATCTGATGATGACTCTCATTTTCACTAAATTCCAATTATTCTGCTTCATCACATAAGACAACACACTCAACTTAAATATAATTAGCTATTTTTTTTACCTCTAAAGCAAATTCATTTCCTGGATTTATCTTAGATGTCATTTTGTACTGCGTGCTGAGCATTTTTTATCTTTGGAGATGACTTTTGTTTTCTTAGAAATTTTGTAATGTACGTGAACTCTTGACCACCACTGTTTCTTGATATTATATGTAGTCTTCTCTTGGCTGTACAAAATATTTTGAGCTCTTAAACCCAAGGTTTGGACACAGTTAAAATACTTACCTGGCTGATTATTTACCATATCAACTTTAAGTCCTCATATAACTTTAAGCTATGCATACACACACACACACACACACACACACACACACATATACAGTTCATTTTTTATACTTGCCATTTTAGCATCATAACTTGTAATAACTTGTATGGCAACCAATTTACATAGCCGATCAATATACTAATACTGATTCTGTTTGTTTCAACAGTGGATTGTAGGGAAAATGTGGTTAGCTATAATGCTTTGGATGTTTCACAAACTCAGTTACTTCATAAGCTAAGTCAACAAATAAGACTTCGCTCATGAAGTACGAGGGCTATTTGGAAAGTAAGGAACGATAGGTCACAAAATGGAAACCACAGTGAAAATCAAAACTGTTTTATTTGCAATGGTTAGCTACACTTTCCAGCTACTTCTCTACACTGTTGCCACTCAGACTTAGACATCTGTCGTAGCATTGTACCAGCTTTTCAATTCCCTCGTTATAGAAGATAGTCACCAGCGCTTTTTGACAATTTTCTACTCTGGACTGCAGCTCGTTGTCTGTGTCAAAATATTGTCTTCATAGCCAGTGGTTCATTTGAGCAGATATGCACCTCAGGGGTAGCCAATCTGTGCAAAGCTTCATCAGATTGTTCCTTACTTTCTGAATAACCTTTGTATTTTTAAGGCCTTATATAGACTTGTATGACAAATATGACTACATGATCTTTTAGATGTGTGAGTCCTCTTCTGCTGATGACAGTATTGTGGGTGATCAAACACTTCTTATCGAAAACGCTGCAGGAGCATCTTCATTGCCCCTACAGAGTGCGGCCGAGAATTGTCATATAGAATGAACCGCATGACAGTTCTGTTATGTGGATGGCATAGCTTCAGGTGAAATCTTTCGCCAGGCCCTCATACATGGCAGGAGACACTAATTTCTAGCCATATTTACGTTCTCACTGTCAGCTCAGAATGGAAAAGAGTGACATGAAGCAATCGATGGGCGTACTAGACACAGTGTCCAATGCATCTGTGCTAAGCTTTATCAGATTTTCACTGTATTTTCCATTTTGTTACCAATTTTTCCTTACTTTCCGAATAACCTTCATTATTTTTAAGGCCTTATATAGACTTGTATGACAAATATGACTACATGATCTTTTAGATGTGTGAATTCTCTTCTGCTGATGACAGTATTAAGTTATCTTCCAGTTTTATTTAACTAAGAAATAGTTTACAAAATTGATACTGAATTTTCTTAACATTTTTTGTAGACTCTTGCCTGATATAAACTACAATATTAGCCAGATACAAATTATCATGGCACTTGCAACTAGTAATAGAGGAATTCATCAATCCACAGTTGAACGATGGCATTCTAGAGGAGAGTGATAGTGCATGGGGAGCAGCCATTGTTATCATGCCAAAGAAATCTGATGATGATAGGGGTGAAGAAATATAGGTTTTGTTGCAATTACCAACAACTGAATGCAAGAATAGTGGCAGGTGCATATCCTACATTGAATATAATGGAAACATTGGACAACCTTGGTCAATTTAAATACTTCTCCGTGATGAATTTAAAAAGTGAATATCGACAGTTGAAAGTTGTTCCAGAAGACTGGGTGAAGACTGTGTATACCAGTCCATGGGGTCACTATCAGTGTTGACAGATGTTTGGACTTAAGGATACACCAGCTATCTTTCAAAGATTATCAAACGGAGTGCTAAGGTGATTAAAGCCTTGTCAGTGTATGATCTATTTAGATAATATTATTATGTTTTTTAAAGATTTAGAGGAACACACACAATGGCTGGAAGAAGTTTTTAAGAGATTTTGTTTGGCATATTTAAGTTATATGTAGAAGAGTGTCATTTCATGTCCACAAAGTTAAACCATATAGGTCAAGCGATTAGCCAAGACAGTGCAAAGACTGACATAAGATTAATATGGGCTGTCCATCATCTCTTATGTCTGCAAATAATGAAACAACTCAAATCATTTTAGGTCTATGTAATTATTATAGAAAACTTGTCAAGGGATTTTCTGAACTGTTAATTTCCTTGTTAAAAAAGGTCTGAAATTCTAATGGACAACCAAATGCCAAACTGCATTCAAGAAATTGAAAGAGATGCTAACAACTAGCCTGGTATTAACATTTCCAATTTATGGAAACAAATTTAGCCTATCCTGTGATGCAAGTAACAGATAATTGAATGTATTCTGAGTCAGGACATAAATGGCAAGGAAAATCCAGTAGCATATGCATCAAGGCAGCTGAATAAAGCTAAACAGAATTACCCAACCACAGAGAAAGATATGTTGAGTGTCATATATGGTATTACCTATTACTGTTGTTATCTGTACAGTAGGGAATTCAAAGTTATAACAGATCAGGCAGCATTAAAGCAAACCACAACAGGCATACATTTTCAGGAAAATCTATGTGTTTCTTCATTTACTTGTCAATAGTTATAAACATGTTTGCCCTAATAATTAAATTTAATTAAAATTAGTAAGTAGTCAAATAACATGAAATTCACTAAAACTTCTTGCAAATACAGATGGTTTTTCAAAATTGTATTATCTTTCAAATGTCATATAAAAATATGATCAGTGATAAAAAACAAGAAAAGAAAAAAAAATTGGAGCAGGAGCCAAGCCGTCACCTCACAAATGTTTGTCTTACTATGCTCGAACCCACTTTGCTTCCTTTTAGGCTCGTATTGTAAGTAACATTTAACTACTGTATCTCAGTAAGATGTATATACACTATACATTTATTTACATCTAATTGCATTTACATTGCAAAATAATTTATTGTTTAATAAGACAGTTAATTACATAAATGAAACACACATTGCAGCTGTTTCTCAATATATTTGCTTTCAGTAAGAATGTTAGCTATGTAACAGTGATATTTAAATAAAATGAAAAATATGATGCAAAAGCTGAATGATTGTAGATGATATGTTAGTGATTCAATGAACAGTTTCCACCAAGCTACTTCTTGCCAGTGGCATCATCATATTGTTTCTTAAATACCATAACGTGTTGACGATAATTTTCTTCATATGACTTCACTGCTGTCTTTGCTCGTTTGAACCATGCATCAACATTAGGATATTTCTTGATGTTAAAACCAACAGCCTGTAAACAGTAAACTCAAATTAATTAGTTAATGCATTTGTATAACTAAAAAAGGATACCTTGCAGATATACTAATGAGCAATCAACTAAATTTCAAAATTTTCTGCTCAGATTTATGTTTTGAACAGACTGCTTTACAGTTTTTAGACTAAATATAATTATTATTTCTGTATACCATTTGGCACGTAGAAATTTTGAAAACATTATCGCACAAACAGAATATTGTTTATGTAACCTGACACTTCTCATGCCAACAGTAGCATTCTGAGATGATTTTAGTGTACATGTAGAGGACAGAAGGACAAAAGGGAGAGTTCCTTGAATTTAGTAAACACTTATGAGCTACTTCCAACAACTGGTGATCCCTATCTGAAACCATTATCACAAACATAGATAGCAGGAATTTACAAATTAAATGTAGCTATGCAAAGTTAGCAGATTACAGTGCACTAATTATGGAACTACACACAAAGGCTATGAGCAATCAGCAGTGAAATATATGGCAATCAAATTATGAGTTCCACAGAAGAGTTGTTACAAAGGGAAAACTAGTTGCACTCAGCACTGCACAGTCTGAGATTGACTGTGGACAGAAAATTGAAGAAATGGTACCTAATGAAACATTAAATTGCTGTTCCAGAGACTTGAAAACCTAGTTAATGATGTGTTTGCACTGATACCTAAAAAATTCATATGGTCAAATCAAAAGAAAGACAGAAAATTATCAAAGAAAATATGGGATGACTATAATTAAAGTGCAACTGCTCACATAGATCCAGTGGGGGCTGTAATTATCATATGACAATGAAATTAGGTAGACATCTACTGTGTTCGAGTGGAACCAACTGCAGATCTGGCACTGTGCACTGTCTGTATGACAGTATGACATCTATACTCTCAGTTGACAAGCCATAGTGTGAGTGAACAGCATGGCTGATGAGAAGAGAGACTGTGCACTGTTAGTGAAACTACACACATCATAAAGTTTTGCATCACCCTGGTTCCCAGAACTCCTGAAGGTAGACGTTGACTGTGGATATTGTATCACAGACACAGTCCCTTTGACTGTCCAGAGATGTCACTAAAACCACCCAAAGATGTAAACAACCATGCATGAGCAGCGGCTATTAGACGGAGGGGGTCCGACAGCTGATCAGTTCCAGTCATTCCACCAGGAAGGAAGTACATAGCTCCTGTTGTCTGTAGTTCAACCATGCCTAGATGGTCAATACTGTGGTTTGATCATGTCTGCACTGTTACTTTGTGCAAGGAAACGCTCTCAACAAGGGAAGTGTTCAGGTATCTCATAGTGAATCAAAGCGATGTTGTTCGGACATGGAGATGATACATAGAGACAGGTACTATCGATGACATGCCTTGCTCAGGCCACCCAAGAGCTACTACTGCAGTGGATGACCACTACCTATGGATTATGGCTTGAATGAACCGCGACAGCAACGCTACCATGGTGAATAACACTTTTCGTGCAGCCACAGGACATCAAGTTATGACTCAAACTGTGCGAAATAGGCTGCATGATGCACAACTTCACTCCCTATGTCCACGGCGAGGTCCATCTTTGCAACCATGCTGAATGGACCACTCAGGATTGGCATGATGTTCTCTTCACCCATGAGTGTCACATATGCCTTGAACCAGGCAATCATCGAAGACATGTTTGGAGGCAACCTGCTCAGGCTGAACGCCTTAGACATGCTGTCCAGTGAGTGCAGCAAGGTCAAGGTTCCCTGTTGTTTTGGGATGGCATTATGTAGGACCGACGTATGCCGCTGGTGGTCATGGAAGGCACCGTAATGGCTGTACGACACATAAATGCCATACTCCAACCAACAATGCATTCATATCAGCAGCATATTGCCATGGCATTTGTCTTCATGGATGACAATTCACACCCCCATTGTGTACATCTTAAGAATGACTTTCTTCAGGATAACAACATCACTCGACTAGAGTAGCCAGCATGTTCTTCAGACTTGAACCCTATCGAACATGCCTGGGATAGATTGAAAAGGGCTGTTTATCGAACAACGTGACCCACCAACCACTCTGAGGGATCTATGCTGAATCGCCATTGAGGAGTGGGACAATCTGGACCAACATTGCCTTGATGAACTTGTGGATAGTATGCCATGACGAATACAGGCATGCATCAACGCAAGAGGACGTGCTGCTGGGTATTACAGGTACCAGTGTGTACAGCAGTCTGGACCACCACCTCTGAAGGTCTCACTGTATGATAGTATAACATGCAATGTGTGGTTTTCATGAGCAATAAAAAGGGCAGAAATGAAGTTTATGTTGATCTTGATTCCAATTTTCTGTACAAGTTGCGGACCTCTCAGAACCAAGGCAACACAAAACTTTTTTTGATGTGTGTATTTTATGTGAACAGCAGCAGTTGCATTACTAGATTGAGAGAGTATCACCAAATGAAATGTATGAGGAGAAACATGATGTCATTATTGGGTTTAAACAAGACAATAATGAAATTTGAGAACACAGGTGAGCGTAGTGTAGAGGAAGGCACTCTATCCCAGTGGAAGTTACGGACAAGGCTGCTGTTGCTGTAACTGATCATACAGTAGGTGCTGCAGGTACTACTAGTGTTCAAGCAGTGTAAGGAGGTTGTCCATCCCATGGTCAACAGTACAGAAAGTTTTTTGGTCTATTTTACACTGGTACCCATACAAAATCCAGACAGTCCGGCAACTGAAAACTCAGGACTCTTAGCAGCATTCTGAATTTCCTCTTTGATTGCTACTTTAACAATATGGATCTTCATTATATTAACATTAATTATTATTATAGACATAATATTTCTTTAAAAATACTGAAACTATAAAGATATATCTAAAAACAAAGATGATGTGACTTACCAAACGAAAGCGCTGGCACGTCGATAGACACACAAACATACACACAAAATTCTAGCTTTCGCAACCAACGGTTGCTTCGTCAGGAAAGAGGGAAGGAGAGGGAAAGACGAAAGGACGTGGGTTTTAAGGTAGAGGGTAAGGAGTCATTCCAATCCCGGGAGCGGAAAGACTTACCTTAGGGGGAAAAAAGGATGGGTATACACTCGCACACACACACATATCCATCCACACATATACAGGTGTCTGTATAGAATTTTGTGTGTATGTTTGTGTTTGTTTGTGTGTCTATCGACGTGCCAGCGCTTTCGTTTGGTAAGTCACATCATCTTTGTTTTTAGATATATTTTTCCCACGTGGAATGTTTCCCTCTATTATATTCATGTCATTAATTTGAAACTATAAAGAGATATAATTCAATTAATTACCAAGTATTTCATTTACACTGAAAATTTTTCTGTGCAAATCAGGGTGTCTTGATTATTCAATGTATTATGGCATTGACTGAAACTGATGACATGTGGCTGGACAATATTCCATGGGGTGACAAGGCACATTTTACACCATGGGACGCAGCAAACACACAGAACTGCCAAATTTGGGGTCTGTTAAATAGCATATTTTTCATGAAGGGCCATTGCGCTTGCCATATGTGACGTAGTGGTGTGGATTCATAAGTACCTTTATTTACAGTCCATTCTTTTTTTAAAAGAATACACCCAGAGAGCCTGTCAGGAGTACCATGATGTCTGCACCTTATGGAGACCTCCTTGCACAGCACATGATTCTTGCTTGGGAAGAGCATACCTGTGTGGAAACCATTGGTTTTATGTAAAATGGGGCAACACTTCATGTCACTTGCCCAGTTAAAGAACAGCTGGATGCAACCTTCCATGAACGTGTTATCTCCAGAGATTTTCCAGATGCATGCCTGCACAATCACCTGATCTGAATCTATGTGACTTTTGGTTCTGGGAATATCTAAAGGAATACACTTACCAGAGATGCAGTGGTCTATATCTAATATGAAAGCCAGTGTATAGGAATACATTACTCAGATTCCACCAGAACTGCTGCAAGCAACTGTTAATCACATCGTTTTGTGGATGAACATCATGTCTACATCTATGGTGCTTGTCTACATCTACATCTACACGATTACTGTGCAATTCACAATTAAGTGCCTAGCAGCAGGTTCATGGAACGACCTTTAAGTTACTTCTCTACCATTCCACTTGTGAACAGTGCACAGGAAAAATGAACACTTAAATCTTACCATGCAAGGCAGGATTTCTCTTATTTTGTTATTATGGTGGTCATCTCTCCCTATGTAGGTGGACACCAACAAAATAATTTCACACTCTGAAGAGACAAAATGGAAATTTCATGAGAAGGACCTGTGTCGGCAAAAAATGCCCTTGTTTTAATGACTGTCACCCCAATTTGTGTATCATATCCATGTCACTCTCTCCCTTATTTTTTGATAATACAAAATGAGCTGTCCTTCTCTGAACAAATTGTGTAATTGTTGGTTAATGATAAAATCATCATATGTTATGTCTTTCTCACTTCTTTGATCTTTTCTGCCCAGGTCCCATTCCTAATCCATTACATACCCAAACGTTTCTATACGTCTTTCTTGTATTCACATTGCCAGATTTGCAGCTGGTGGCCAAAATTGGAATCAATTTTTGACCACACTAAACTGGTTTCACATAAACATATTAGAATATCTACCAAATTTCTCTGCCATACAATAATTAAAGCCCAGATTGGACCTCCATGAGTAGCTGCACCTTAATTATAACCAGATAGTACATACCTGAACTAGCTAACTGAAAAAAAATTGTTCTTATCTTGAATGACCTGTTCAAGGTGGCCACAGACTTTGAAACAACGTGTGCATTTCATTGTAATTAATTAAAAGCTGGAAAGTTATACAGAAGAGAGGTAGAGGAAGGAAAGAAGAAGAACAACAATAGAGTTATAATAGAAGCCTACAACCCACAAGAAGCAGACTGGAATCTAACAAATAGCCATGGGAAAAAGCCTACCTTCTCCTTAAAAGCTTGCAGTGTCAATAATTTTATCAACTACTTTACTGGAGTTATAGAAAACACTATATATGACATTGCATGCTGGGTATAGCTCCTGTTGTGACTATAACACATAAAACATATCATAAAATGGAAAACTGAAAGAAAGTGAAACCTAATGGCATCTGAAAATAGTGAAAGCACACAAATCTTCAAAGAATGAAGATATTTATAGGATAACCTGTACAGTTCTTAAGGAAATTATTTTGAAATATTTCAGCCAGTAACCAGAGCAATAAACAATTTCTTATTCACTGGAATCTTCCCAGACTTGAAATTGGCATGGTCAGTACCATTTTACAAAAAGGGAGACCAATGCTTTGTGTCAAGTTACAGGCCAATTTCAATTATTCCACTCATAGCCAAGTAATGGAATCAGTAATGAAAAACCAGATTCTGGACTGCTTTGAGAAAAACAATTGTGTCTGTGCTGCACATCATTTTTGAAAGGGAATAACAGACTGCAGATGTCAATCCAAGAGGTAACATCTCAGGAGCAGAAGTTAGAATACAGTGTTCTGCAAGGTTCTGTCATTGTCTTTCTTCTTTTATTTTCATTTTTGTAAATGATATAAGCCAATTTGCTGATAACACTACTCTTATTTCCAAAGAAAATAAGTTTCAGTCAGTACTGGAATGAGATGTGTCAGTCAGAAAGACCAAGGAGTGGTCCATCTCATATCAGACAAACACAAAATAAAAAAAACTTTGCATGTGGTACTCAGCCTCAGCAAAAATATGTGCTAGGGCTACCTACGAATCATTGAACTTTGCAATAGATCACATAATTTCATGGAATGGACACAATGAGCATGTATGCTGTGGCTAAGGAATGATGCATAAATACTAATATATTGTCAGATACTGCTAAAACACAGCATTTCACGACTTCAGTAAGAATAATAATGTCTTACAACATGAACTTGCAGCAAAACAAGCTAGGATCAATTCCCATTTTGTTTTGTTATTTTCCTCCTTAAAAAAATATTTATTTATTTATTTTGTCATTAGTGTTAGTGAGACACATACCATAAGATAGAGCTGTCATTTTGCTATTCCAAGTATAAGACCAAGCCCAACTTTGCTAAATTACATTAGTCAGAATAATTTCCTAATTAATTTAAACCATTTCAAGAAACTAGTTTTGCTAAATTTCAGTTCAATTAGCTAGCAGTAATTATTTCCTATTCCAGTCACAGTGGTGACATGTAAACAGATGTAATTACTATATTACTGATAAAGTTATGAAAATAACCCATAGAAGTCCTTGTTGTTGTTGTTGTTGTTGTTGTGGTCTTCAGTCCTGAGACTGGTTTGATTCAGCTCTCCATGCTACTCTATCCTGTGCAAGCTTCTTCATCTCCCAGTACCTACTGCAACCTACATCCTTCTGAATCTGCTTGGTGTATTCAACTCTTGGTCTCCCTCTACGATTTTTACTGTCCACGCTGCCCTCCAATACTAAACTGGTGATCCCTTGATGCCTCAGAACATGTCCTACCAACCAATCCCTTCTTCTAGTCAAGTTGTGCCACAAACTTCTCTTCTCCTCAATCTTGTTCAACACCTCTTCATTAGTTATGTGATCTACCCATCTAATCTTCAGCATTCTTCTGTAGCACCACATTTCGAAAGCTTCTATTCTCTTCTTGTTCAAACTATTTATCGTCCATGTTTCACTTCCATGCATGGCTACACTCCATACAAATACTTTTAGAAACGACTTCCTGACATTTAAATCTATACTCGATGTTAACAAATTTCTCTTCTTCAGAAGCACTTTCCTTCCCATTGCCAGTCTACATTTTATATCCTCTCTACTTCGACCATCATCAGTTATTTTGCTCCCCAAATAGCAAAACTCTTTTACTACTTTAAGTGTCTCATTTCCTAATCTAATACCCTCAGCATCACCCGACTTAATTCAACTACATTCCATTATCCTCGTTTTGCTTTTGTTGATGTTCATCTTATATCCTCCTTTCAAGACACTATCCATTATGTTCAACTGCTCTTCCAAGTCCTTTGCTGTCTCTGACAGAATTACAATGTCATCGGCGAACCTCAAAGTTTTTATTACTTCTCCATGGATTTTAATATCTACTCCGAATTTTTCTTTTGTTTACTTCACTGCTTGCTCAATATACAGATTGAATAACATCAGGGAGACGCTACAACCCTGTCTCACTCCCTTCCCAACCACTGCTTCCCTTTCATGCCCCTCAACTCTTATAACTGCCATTTGGTTTCTATACAAATTGTAAATAGCCTTTCGCTCCCTATATTTTACCCCTGCCACCTTTAGAATTTGAAAGAGAGTATTCCAGTCAACATTGTCAAAAACTTTCTCTAAGTCTACAAATGCTAGAAACGTAGGTTTGCCTTTCCTTAATCTAGCTTCTAAGATAAGTCGTAGGGTCAGTATTGCCTCATGTGTTCCAATATTTCTACGGAATCCAAACTGATCTTCCCCTAGGTCAGCTTCTACCAGGTTTTCCATTTGTCTGTAAAGAATTAGCGTTAGTATTTTGCAGCCGTGACTTATTAAACTGATAGTTCGGTGATTTTCACATCTGTCAACACCTGCTTTCTTTGGGATTGGAATAATTATATTCTTCTTGAAGTCTGAGGGTATTTTGCCTGTCTCATACATCTTTCTCACTAGATGGTAGAGTTTTGTCAGGACTGGCTCTCCCAAGGCCGTTAGTAGTTCTAATGGAATGTTGTCTACTCCCGGGGCCCTGTTTCGACTCAGGTCTTTCAGTGCTCTGTCAAACTCTTGACGCAGTATCATATCTCCCATTTCATCTTCATGTACATCCTCTTCCATTTCCATAATATTGTCCTCAAGTACATCGCCCTTGCATACACCCTCTATATACTCCTTCCACCTTTCTGCTTTCCCTTCTTTGCTTAGAACTGGGTTTCCATCTGAGCTCTTAATATTCATACAAGTGGTTCTCTTTTCTCCAAAGGTCTCTTTAATTTTCCTGTAGGCAGTATCTATCTTACCCCTAGTGAGATAAGCCTCTACATCCTTACATTTGTCCTCTAGCCATCCCTGCTTAGCCATTTTGCACTTCCTGTCGATCTCATTTTTGAGACGTCTGTATTCCTTTTTGCCTGCTTCATTTACTGCATTTTTATATTTCCTCCTTTCATCAATTAAATTCAATATTTCTTCTGTTACCCAAGGAGTTCTACTAGCCCTCGTCTTTTTACCTACTTGATTCTCTGCTGCCTTCACTACTTCATTCCTCAGAGCTACCCATTCTTCTTCTACTGTACTTCTTTCCCCCATTCCTGTCAATTGTTCCCTTATGCTCTCCCTGAAACTCTGTACAACCTCTGGTTTAGTCAGTTTATCCAGGTCTCATCTCCTTAAATTCCCACCTTTTTGCAGTTTCTTCAGTTTTAATCTACAGTTCATAACCAATAGATTGTGGTCAGAGTGCACATTTGCCCCTGGAAATGTCTTACAATTTAAAACCTGGTTCCTAAATCTCTGTCTTACCATTATATAATCTATCTGAAATCTGTCAGTATCTCCAGGCTTCTTCCATGTATACAACCTTCTTTTATAATTCTTGAACCAAGTGTTGGCTGTGATTAAGCGGTGCTCTGTGCAAAATTCTACCAGGCAGCTTCCTCTTTTATTTCTTAGCCCCAACCCATATTCACCTACTATGTTTCCTTCTCTCCCTTTTCCTACTACCGAATTCCAGTCACCCATGACTATTAAATTTTCGTCTCCCTTCACTATCTGAATAATTTCTTTTTTTTCGTCATACATTTCTTCAATTTCTTCATCATCTGCAGAGCTAGTTGGCATATAAACTTGTACTACTGTAGTAGGCATGGGATTTGTGTCTATCTTGGCCACAATAATGCGTTCACTATGCTGTTTGTAGTAGCTTACCCGCATTCCTATTTTTTTATTCATTATTAAACCTACTCCTGCATTACCTCTATTTGACTTTTTATTTATAACCCTGTATTCGCCTGACCAAAAGTCTTGTTCCTCCTGCCACCAAACTTCACTAATTCCCACTATATCTAATTTTAACCTATCCATTTCCCTTTTTAAATTTTCTAACCTACCTGCCCGATTAAGGGATCTGACATTCCACACTCCGATCCGTAGAACGTGTTTTCTTTCTCCTGATAACGACATCCTCTTGAGTAGTCCCCGCCCGGAGATATGAATGGGGGACTATTTTACCTCCAGAATATTTTACCCAAGAGGACGCCATCATCATTAACCACACAGTAAATCTGAATGCCCTTGGGAAAAATTACGGCTGTAGTTTCCCCTTGCTTTCAATTGTTCGCAGTACCAGCACAGCAAGGCTGTTTTGGTTAGTGTTACAAGGCCAGATCAGTCAATCATCCAGACTGTTGTCCCTGCAACTACTGAAAAGGCTGCTGCCCCTCTTCAGGAACCACGCATTTGTCTGACCTCTCAACAGATATCCCTCCATTGTGGTTGCACCTATGGTACGGCTATTCATTTAGCCAATTTCCAAAACATGGTAGAAACATCAACATTTGATTGGTTTCCAAATAACTTACACTTTTGTGGGTAGTGTTGTTTAGTTAGCTATTTTTGCAGTTTTCATCATCAAGGCTTACTTCAGTCGAAACTCTTATTGTAACGTAAAGTTCACACCAAAACCAATTTTTCTGCACTACTCAATTAATTTCTAATTGTATTATTGAAATTGTTTATTTAACAATGTGAAACTTTAGTAGCCATTTTTGCAAAGCTATATAAGCACTGGACCTGAAGCCATTTTTAAAGTCAGTCTGTTCTGAGAGTGGAATCTGTGTCAGTCACAACAGCAATAAGGTAATGATGCAATGACATGTTGTTATGAATAAGAAGACAGACAGTGACAGGGATAATAAACAATGACTGCTGATTAACTGTAATATAAAAGTGCTGCATGTATTGTTCATTGGAGTGAGACTGCTGTTGGTTGGTTAGGTTATAATGCATAGTGACTATTGATGTGTAATTAGAAGGTGCAGTATGTGCATGCTTTGTAAACTAGATCTACCTGCATAATTAAGACACAGACTGGCCATAATTATTTTAGTGAAGGGTCTGACATTTATGGAAGTAAAACTGGTAGAACCAAATGTGTCTGTGTTGATCACATTATTGGATACAGATAGTGCTGTACCCAACCATAATTACAGCCAATTTCTCACCATGACTGCTGCCACCAAGGAATTACAAGCTGATTTTTGACCAGGTATGTTGCAAACTGTCCTCAGATACAGAAGAAGAGCTTAGATCATACATAGCTACAAAAATACTAGCACCAATGATCCACATAACAATCCTCCATTATCAGTCATCTTTATCTGTACCAGTATTACATATCGTACTCTGAGAACAGACATAACGGCCAATATGAAAATAGTGATGATCACTGTCAAAGTCTCTACTGATTCTGTAAACATAAATCACGTAAAGCCAGCTTGCATTCTTTACGCTTGATGCCTTAAGTGCTAAGGATAGAAGTATGAAGGTGGGTTTGTTATTTCTGCTCTCTCAGAGCTTGTGATGCAACACCACGCAAGTGCCTAATAAATGAAACATAATGCATAGTGCTGGATGGAGAGCCATCCACCAACACAGAAGTAATATCTGGTGTGGTTCAGGGATTTGTAACAGGACAGTACTGTTCAGGTAATAATACTTGCAGTCCCAGACTCCTTGCAGATGATTGGTTGTCTGTAAGGAAGAATTATTTAATAAGAGTTGTGGCATTGTACAGTTATTTCTTGAGAAAATGTCAGCTGGGTGTAAAAGCTGCCATCTATCTATAAATGTGGAGAAATGTAAACTTCTGCAGTTCACAAAATATAAAAATTGTAGCAGCCTTATATTATGTGATTAATGAATGTCATTTAGTCTGACATATTATAAAAGTAGCTGGGAATAACAATATATAAAGGTATTATCAAAACCAGTAAATAAATTTAGTTTTTGTTAGACGTGGGATTACTTGTAAGATACTGAAAAAAGAACAGTTTGTCTATAAACAAGGTTTATTATAGAACAGTTATATGCCTTATACAGAATACTGCTCAAGTGTGCAGTATCTACTTTAGTTCAGATTAAAAGGTGACCTCAAACATATACAATGTAGGATGGGGCAAATAGTCACAGGCATGTTTGACTAGTGTGAGAGAACAGAAATATTGACAAATTGCAGCTGAGAGATGATAGAAGAATGTACAGTGAGTATCAAGAAAACCTCCTTACAAATTCAAAGAATGAGGTTTTGGGATGGAAACTATGAATACTGAATGTACGGTTCTTGGGTCTGACACTAGATCACTTTTTGTGGATTTGATAGTATTTATCTGAGGCAACTGGTTGACATACTTAGATGGTTGCTGCTGATTAACCATCAAGGGAATATAGTGGAATTTATATAGTGTGCTCCGGCAACTGTTCTAAGAGCAGTATATTCAACAGAAGTGTCACAAAATACAAATTTTCTTCAGCTCCCTTTGCATTCATCTACTAGAGGTAAGCTGACAAAACTGGAGTAATAACGGCTTGATCAGAGGTACACAAGCAGCTGTTCTGGCACTAGTCATAGTATTATTCATCTGAAGATCATGTTTGCAAGAATAGCAGTAATAGAGTGTGCACTGAAAGTTGCCTTCAAAGCATTGTGGCACATGATACAGCAATATTGAAACTGCATGCATTGCCATAGCCCAAGGGTGGTACTGAAATGAAATGATTGCATGGCATTGTTGGCCAGTATGTCCCAGTTAGGTTCGGCTGTCAAGTGTAAGTCTTATTTCAGTCGGCACCACAACTGGTGACTTGCGGCCAATGATGAGGATTAATTGATGATGAGGACAACACAACACCCAGTCCTTGAATGGAGAAAATCTCCGACCTGGCTGGGAATTGAACCCGGGCCCAATGCATGGGAGGCAAGCATGTAACCACCCAGCTAAGCAGGCGAATTAAGGGTGGTACTTATCATGTACGAATCCTTTTACTAGAGAAGAGGCATAAAGGACATCAATAGGTGTTATGTGATGCCTTCACATAGCAATTCAACTTGCACAGTGACTCATATTACTATAGACCAGACAACTCAGTATGAGTAATGCATCCCATTGGCCATTGCTTGACAAGCATCAGCTGGAGACCAGAATCATCCTTGCTAGGGTGTGTGGGTTGAAATCCTTTAACCTAGAGTGTCCCATGAATGTTTAATTGGATGTAAGTTTGGAAAGCGAGATAGTCAGTCTAGATACATGATGTCTTCATGGATACAGGTGCTTTTCCTTTGGGTCGATGCTGTGTTATCTGTCAGGAAACACGTGCTGTGGCACACATGCTCATAATGTGATTTTGAAGCTGTCATATCTGTCCATATGACTTAAATACTGGTATGCCAAACACAAACAATATACAGTCACAACCAGTTGATCAAGACATCTGCGCACACATACTGTTGTCTGCACTCATAAGTCTGGCTTCAGCTGCCAGAGACTCTGGTGATGTGTGTGAGAGTTGTGTCTGTATTTATGTGTATGTGTGTTTTTTGTCTGTTTTTGACAAAGGCCTTGTTGGTTGAAAGGTCATTAAGTGACAGTATTTTTGTTGTGCTTATCTGTGACTCAGCAGCTCCAGTATATGGTGAGTAGCAATTAACCTTTTCATAATATTGTTACATTCCATCCTGGTTTTTCCATTGTTTGATATAGTAATGGTAGATGTTTGTAGGAGAAGTGGCTTATCATCCATATGAGATAGCTGAGTTTATTATGTGAAATGTTAACACTATTGTATGTGTAAGAGCAGTGCAATACATGTTATGGCATGTAGTTTCTTTAGCAACCTGTCAGTATTTAGATTTCGCCTTAGTTTACAATCGCTGTGATTATAAAAGAATTCATTTAAATGATAAACTCTAGAACACATAGTATTATTCATAATGTTTTCACAAACAGTACTTACATCTGCAGTACTAACTGATGTCAAAATTGCATAATCAGCAATGGTCATTGATGTACCAGCTACCCACTGCTGTCCCTCAAGAAATGTATTCAAGAATTCATAGGCTGTCTCCAATTCCTTTAGTTTCACAGGATCAAATTGTTTTGCTCCCCAGAACATTACAGGATACTGTTAACAAAATGATTTGTATTATGCCAAATGAAGAATAATTTAAATTAGAGACAAATACATTATAAAAACTCTACACCATCATCATCATCATCATCATCATAAGTCATTTGTCATCTTACTGGGGTCATTCTGTTAATTTTCAACACTTTATTTCTAATGTACTAAAACAATAAATATAATAACTTTTGAACTGATTATGTGACTTAGTTGTTAAATTTGTTCAGTTTTCTTTCTGATGGATTGATTATACATTATTACGATCTTCAAATCAAGTTTGACTCCTCCTTTCGCTACTAAGCTCTTCCATTAGTTGTACTTGTTTGACTGAAGCATAGGCAAATAGTGCAGTGCCATCAGCAGACTGAAGGTGATTCAAGTATACTGCTTTGAAATGGTTTTTTTTTTCCAATTTATGGGTGTGAAGACATCCCCTAGGTCTATTGACAATATGTTTCATTATATGGAATATCCTCACCTGACTATTACATCTTCTGAATTTCCCATTATAATTATGAAATCTGATGGAAACCATAACAGCACTGATCAGTTTTGGGGTAATTGTGTACCTCTAACAACATTGTGTACATAATTTTATAAACTCCTTTTGTATCACATTGCCTTCAGCTTTAATCATTTCTAGTGAAACACCATCCTCTTGAGGCACCTTCATCTCATGATATCTCCAATAGTTTTCTACATTTCACTTTAATTACTAATTGCCTTTGTCCCTTGATTACCTCTTGAGCTTTAAAAACATTTACAGAAGTCTTCAAATTCTTGTTCAGATTTCCCTCTGTTGGTGGCTTCTGTGACATTTCCCACATTAACTCTTTGAACATGATGTCTATCCAAAATAGTTTTCTGTTTTTAGTTTTAATTCTCTAAATGTTTTCAGTTGGTCCTCTAATCAAAGTTGCCTTACACCTTTTCATACCATCTTGAAGATACTATACAATTTTTTTAAATTTAATTCTGCATATTCTATGTCAGTATTATCACTTGTGTGTAATTCTAGACACCTCTTTAATAGGTACCTTGTTACATTTGAGATTTTCTTTTGTTTAGCCTTCTTGCTACTTGCCAACTCTTTTGCTATGTGCCTAAGTAACTCTGTTAAATAATATCACGTATGTCTCTATTATCTTTTAAATTATGAGACAAAACTGATGGCCACTACTTAAAGAGGCAATATTTGTAGTACTGCTGATAGACACATACAAAAGTAAAGGTGATAACAGTACACTAGCTTTTAGAATTATTAGTCCTGCCCTCAGGGAGGGGAGGGGATGGTTTGGGCAAGATTAAAAAGGGAACACATGCCAATGAGAGCAACGAGCAAAAGAACACACCCATAGTGAAAAGGAAGATAGGCCAATAAACTGCATTTTCCAAGATGATGGAGTTGTCATTTAATGTAGTCTAATATATCTCCCTATTTTTATTGTAAATTTTCATAATCTACATTTCTCATTTTCTGCCTGATGATATATTTTCTGTCCAGCTTTTTATGTAATTTCATTGTGCATCTAACTAGTCTATGATCATTTGGAAATTGAAATAGTTTCAGTTGACTTGAGTGGACTACATTACATTATTTTTGTAATAATCAGTCAATGATTCAGGACATATCTTTTTGGCATTCTTAATGATGCTGTACTAAACCTACATAAAAAACTACAGAAAATTGAATCACCTTTAATTAGAGCCCTCTTCACTTCTCTTGGTGTTTTCAAAAGTTTTTGAGGGATTGTTCTAGAATATTGACTCATGTTTCTGAGCATAACTTGTTAATTGCTTCTCTCTTTGGTTTCTGTGAAGAATTCTCTATGGAGGAAGTCATATAGTAACTAACATACAAAGTACTGGTAGAGATAAACAAGAAAAAATATCCTGTTAGGATGCTCTGTGATTTTGCCAAAGCCATTGATTGCAAGGAGCACAAAATTCTATTTGGAAACAGTAAAATATTGTGGTATCAAAGGCATCCTTCTAGCATCAAGAAGTATTACCTTCATTGTAGAAAGCAGAAGGCTGTATTTGTAGACTGTCACATACATGGAACTGACAGCAGAAAAGGAAACAAAAATATACATTGGACCACATGGGACAGTACTGAGTACACTCTTTTACTTAATCTTTACAATCAGTCATCCAGTGATTTTAAAAAAATGTCCAACTGTAATGTTTGTTGGTAGCATAAGCATGTGACTCAGAGATCCATACTGAAACTTAGCTCTCAAGTGCTAGTCTCATAATGACTCGCAATGTGTAATTCTAAACATGCAAAAATTGATCTGCAAACACCGGAAATAGACACTAATGTCCATATATTAAATGATACACCATAAGTAATGTTTCTTTGATGTCCAGTTGGATAACAAGGGAAAATAGTCAACACATAGAAAAACTAATCAAGATCTCCAGTTCACCAAGTTTCTCTGTAGTGGAAGTAGTCTATCTCTCACTCAATTGATGTAAAGACAAGGGTGTTGGTCCATTTTGTATATTTTAATTTTTTGTTGTCCCATGGAAGTATTTTCTGGTGCAGTGCACCTCCAGCAAATACAGTATGTGTTCATCAGAAGTGAACAGTGAGAATATTGTGTAAAGTGGACAAATGTTCATCTTGCAGAGATCATTTCAATGATATTGGTATTCGTACATTCACTTCCCAGTACATTTACTTTGCAATAGTTTCTGCTGTTGAAAATAAAAATAAGTTTCAGCCAAAATGTGATTTCACAGTTAGAATAGAAGACACAGTACAGCAGTGGTATTCTAGTGTAAAAGAATCCAGCGAACTATTATCTAACATAAAGCATGAAGCCAAAGATCCCCACCAATTCAAAATAAATTTAAAAATGTGCCTCATAAATGAAAATTCTTATTAACTACTCTTCTCATTGATAGTACCTAAACAGGAGCTTTTAGAAATGTTTGCATTCCTAAGGTCACTATTATTTCTGTTTTAATCTAAGACACTTTTTCTCATACCAGCCTGTAAGTCTTTCCTGACTCAGGGTTCTGGGTGATTTTTCCATAACTCTCTCAATTTTCTAAATGTCACCAGTCCTTTTCCTTTATTCATCGTCCTTCTCATTCAACCCTTCTGCCAAAACAAGGAGCCACTGGCTCCAAAAGCTTGCACATTTCCTTAACTTCTGTATGTTTCTGCTCCTCATTGTAAATGTGGTAAAGGGAAGTCCTGGGAGAAATACAAAAAGTGGAAGGAGTAAAGGTAACAACTCACTGTTTAGTTAAGGGGTGAGCAGTCAAAAATCACATGAAAAAGATGGGAAATTTTCAACCAATATCTTACGTTGGAGTTAACTAAATCAGAAAACTCTCTCTCTCTCTCTCTCTCTCTCTCTCTGTGACACACACACAGACCTATATCGTCCCATGTAGTTGCACTGATAATGCAGCTTGACTGCAGTGAGGCATTGTCTCTGGTGGAATGCGTGAGAGGACAAAAGAGGTGAGGGAAGGGGGAGGGGCACAAGGGTGGTGACAAAGATAGCTGATGGATGAGAGAGTGAGATAGCCGGAAGATGGATAGAAATGTGGCATGGTGAACTCGTTCTGGCACAGGCATGAAGGGAGCTGTGTGTGGCACATAGAAAGTGTAGAAATGTAGCTCTGCATGTGTGTGTGTGGTTTTTTTTTCTGCATCAGTTAGCACTAAAGAAGGGGTTTTCATCTGGAGGCTGAAGTGCCTATGTTTACTTACAAATATGTTGTTTTTGGATGGGCTCCAACTTGAGCAAACACAATTTTTTTCTTATTTTACCAAGCCATATTTCATTGTAGTTACAGCATTGTCAGTGGATCTCATTTTCTTTCTATTAACAGAGAAATTGTTCTTTGAAGCAGGAGACTGTCTGATAGCTTAGCAACATTTTTGATCTTGTTTATGTGCTTCTTAATTGCTTGATACCTCAAATATGAGGGGTGCTCGTAAGTCATATGTTTGAAAAAAATTAATCCTGCTTTTCTGTTTGGGTCCATATGACCCAAAATGGTTATACATTTCATTTCTTATTATTTAAGTATCAAAATAACTTTATGAAATTTGGTGATTTTGTCTGAAAGTGCAAGGACACTATGTAGTTAAATAAGATTTATAATATTTTAAGTCATCTGGTCATAAACCTAAAGAGTTACATATGTAATGTTTGGGTCAATAAGACACAATATTAAAATGACTATTCTAAAGTTAAATACTTTCTGGTTGCCTTATATTTTTATAGTAGTAATGACTTTCATTGTTCATTCTTACTCTCAACATTCAACAAGTTAACAAAGGCGCTGCATCTACTACAATGGACTTGTTACTATGACTTTTCAACTCATCGAATTATCCATTGTTTCTGCTCAGTTTGTGTTCTCTATTGTTTGTGATCAGTCTGAATTGTGACATTGTGGCGATTACATCATTGACTGATGCTGAGTTGGAAGAATTAGTAAATAGCTCAACAGACAAAGGATCACTTTCCAAGTTCGAAGATCATGTCAGTAATGCATCTGAAAGTGAGTGTTCTGATGACATTGATGAAAGTCCACAGCCTATTCAAAGTAGTGTACAGGCTCTATTTCTAAAAACAGGAATACAGAATGGCAGTTGCAACCACTAGCACAACACGACTGCCTACCTGCTTTGAATGTCATCAGGAGTACCCCGCGAGTTATCCAGGTATGCAAGCAGTTGAATAAATGATATAAAAAGTTCATTTGAAGTATTATTTTCTACAGCACTTCAGAGTGAAATAACAGATATGTCAAATATTGAGGGGCACTGAGTTTATGGTAAACAGTCAACAAACATTGATGATTCCCTTTTTCACGCATACTTTTAGGACTCCTATTCCTTGCGGGTGTGTATCATCACTTGAGGCATCCACAAAAAGTTTGTGGGATAAGGATACTGGGCAGAACGTATTTGAAGCCACCATGTCCCTACAAACATTCTGTAAAATATCACACATCTTGCGATTTGATAAGAAATCTGCAAGAGAGGAAAGATGACATACTGAAAAACTCACCGCAATTCACAGCGTCCGGCAGAAGTGGTTAGAAGTCTTTCCTAAACTGTACAATCCAGGGGAAAATTTCATCATCAACGAGCAGCTGGTAGCATTTAGAGGCTGCTGTCCATTCAAGCAGTAAATCCCAAGCAAATGGGCAAAATATGGGAAAAGGATATGGACTTTGTGTGATAGCAAATCTTCATATGTACTGAAAGCCCAAATTTATACAGGAAAGGAGAGTGGAGTGGCACCAGAAAAAAATCAGAGAATGAGAGTAGTTGCTGATCTTATCTCTGATTTGCAAGGTCAAAATGTAACATGTGACACTTTTTCACATCATACAAGTTGGGACAGTTGTTTCTGAAAAGGAAACTAACAATGTTAGCAACCATACATAAAAATAAGCCAGAGCTTCTACAAAATATGGCCAACAAGGAACTTCACAAATGACACTATGGCACTCAATTATATTCCTAAGAGAAATAAGAAAGTTGTACTAACGAGCACTCTCCACCATGGTGGGCAAATAAGGCTGATAACAAGTCAGAAATGATTTTAGATTATAATTCAACCAAAGAGGCTGTAGACACTTTCAATCAGCTAAAAGGTACATATACATGCAAATGAAAAATCAATAGATGGTCCATTATAGTTTTCTACAATATTCTTGATGTTGCTGCTGATAATGCATGTCTCTTGTGGACTTCAATTGACCCTAACTGGAGTGCTTGAAAACTGACTAGAAGGGGAATATTTTTGGAGGTAGGTGGAAAGTTACTGATTCCAGAGCACATTGCATTGAGGAAGCATTTTCCAAGAACAGAAGGTTCTTTGAGAATGGTCAGGAGAATCCTGAAGGAATGGCAGATGTGTCTAAATCAGTAACAACAAGAAAATCTACTAAATCTGCACACTGTAAGTTCTGTCCTTCAAGCAATAACAATAAAAATAACATGTTGTGCGGAAAGTGTAATAAACATGTATGCAAAACACATGTCCTCTACTTGTGTCCAAACTGCAGTGAATAAGAAGGAAAGAAAGTGATATGGGCCAACAGGAAGATGGTTGTTGAGAATGATTTTTTGGTGGAATGTCTATTGATCCTAATATACATTGCATGAATATTAAAATAATAGATTTTCTTAGCGACATTCTGTGTATTATTATTATTCTTTCCTTTCTCAGACGTTATGTCTGGTTAAAAATGGCAAGTGACACGGACCTTGATCAAGCATGACTTCCTTTTAACTGTACGGTATATGTTACATTGCATTTAGGAACTTTCAGGTAATTGAACATGTATCAATAATTACAGTTGTATACATATGTTTGGATGTAGCTATATTGCGTTGATGTACTGGTGGGTATTGTGTGGTATGACTCCTGTAGTTGATAGTATAGTTGGTATAATGTCAACTTTCTCCTGATGCCACATGTCCTTGACTTCCTCAGCCAGTTGGATGTATTTTTCAATTTTTTATCCTATTATCTTCTGTATATTTGTTGTATTGGGTATGGATATTTCAATTAGTTGTGTTATTTCTTCTTTTTATTGGTGAGTATGATGTTTCATCTGCTATAATGGTTCTGTTCCAGTATAATTTATATTCATCATTCACCAGTACAGTGGTGCATACTTGTATGTGGGAACATGTTGTTTTATTAGTTTATGTTGTATGGCAAGTTGTTGATGTATTATTTTTGCTACATTGTCATGTCTTCTGGGGTATTCTGTATTTGCTGGTATTGTACATCCACTTGTGTAGTGATTTACTGTTTCTATTTGTGGTTTGCAAAGTCTGCATTTATCTGTTGTGGTATTGGGATCTTAAATAATATGCTTGCTGTAATATCTGGTGTTTATTGTTTGATCCTGTATTGCAATCATGAATCCTTCCGTCTCACTGTGTATATTGCCTTTTCTTAGCCATGTGTTGGATGCATCTTGATCAATGTGTGGCTGTGTTAGATGATACGGGTGCTTGCCATGTAGTGTTTTCTTTTTCCAATTTACTTTCTTCGTATCTGTTGATGTTATGTGATCTAAAGGGTTGTAGAAGTGGTTATGAAATTGCAGTGGTGTAGCCAATGTATTTATATAAGTGATTGCTTTGTGTGTTTTGCTAGTTTCTGCTCATTCTATAAAGAATTTTCTTAAATTGTCTACCTGTCCATAATGTAGGTTTTTTATGTCGATAAATCCCCTTCCTCCTTCCTTTCTGCTTAATGTGAATCCATCTGTTGCTGAATGTATGTGATGTATTCTATATTTATGGCACTGTGATCGAGTAAGTGTATTGAGTGCTTCTAGGTCTGTGTTACTCCATTTGATTACTCCAAATGAGTAGATCAATGTTGGTATAGCATAGGTATTTATAGCTTTTGTCTTGTTTCTTGCTGTCAATTCTGTTTCCAGTATTTTTGTTAGTCTTTGTCTATATTTTTCTTTTAGTCCTTCTTTAATACTTGTATTATCTATTCCTATTTTTTGTCTGTATCCTAGATATTTATAGGCACCTGTTTTTTCCATCGCTTCTATGCAGTCGCTGTGATTATCCAATATGTAATCTTCTTGTTTAGTGTGTTTTCCCTTGACTATGCTATTTTTCTTACATTTGTCTGTTCCAAAAGCCATATTTATATCATTGCTGAATACTTCTGTTATCTTTAGTAATTGGTTGAGTTGTTGATTTGTTGCTGCCAGTAGTTTTAGATCATCCATCTATAGCAAATGTGTGATTTTGTGTTGGTATGTTCCAGTAATATTGTATCCATAATTTGTATTATTTAGCATGTTGGATAGTGGGTTCAGAGCAAGGCAGAACCAGAAAGGACTTAATGAGTCTCCTTGGTATATTCCACACTTAATCTGTATTGGCTGTGATGTGATATTGTTTGAATTTGTTTGGATATCAAGTGTTGTTTTCCAATTTTTCATTACTATGTTTAGGAACTGTATCAATTTAGGATCTACTTTGTATATTTCCAATATTTGTAGTAACCATGAGTGGGGTATGATGTGTTGGTGAATGTGCCAACACCTTGTAGATAGAGGAGGCCGAAAATGCACGCTATCTAACGCAGACGGGCGTGAATTCTGGAACAGGATAAGTAGTGAATTCTAATAAGAAAAGTATGCAGCTCCTCGAATACTTAACTTTTATTTATCCTTGTTGTGAATACAGCATTCTTGATGAGACATTTCATACGATAACTATCAAACTATGTAAGGCTAATGGCGCCTTGCTAAGTTGTAGCCATTAACTTAGCTGAAGGCTATTCTGTCTCTCGGCAAATGAGAGCAAAGGCTTCGTCCGTATAGTTGCTAGCAACGTCGTCGTACAACTGGGGCCGAGTTCTCGTACGTCTCTCGAGACCTGCCGTGTGGTGGCGCTCGGTCTGCGATCACACAGTGGCGACACGCGCGTCCGACATGTACTAATGGACCACGGCCGATTTAAGCTACCACCTAGCAAGTGTGGTGTCTGGCAGTGACACCACAGGGTACACTATCAAAAGCTTTTTGGTAATCAATGTATGTGTAGTGTAGCGACATTTGTTTAGTTTTAGCTTGATATGTCACCTCTGCATCTATTATCAGTTGCTCTTTACATCCTCGTGCTGCTTTGCAAAAGCCTTTTTGTACTTCATTTATAATTTTGTTCTGTGTTGTATGTGTTATTAATTTCTGTGTAATGACTGAAGTTAATATTTTGGATATTGTTGGTAGGCATGTTATGGGGCAATATTTAGCTGGGTTTGCTGTGTCTGCTTGATCTTTAGGTTTCAGATAAGTTATTCCATGTGTAAGTGTATCAGGGAATGTGTATGGGTCTGCAATGTAACAGTTAAATAATTTAGTTGGATGTGAATGTGTTGAGGTGAACTTCTTTAGCCAGAAATTTGCTATTTTATCTTTTCCAGGGGCTTTCCAATTGTGCATAGAATTAATTGCTTGGGTGACTTCATGTTGAAAAATTATCACTTCAGGCATTTGTGGTAGCATCTTGTATGTGTCTGTTTCTGCTTGTATCCACCGTGCATGCCTGTTATGTTGTAGCAGGTTTGACCATATGTTGCTCCAGAAGTGTTCCATGTCTGTTATGTTTGGTGGGTTGTCTATTTTAATGTGTGTGTTATCTATTGTCTGATAAAATTTCTTTTGGTTTGTGTTGAATGTTTGGTTTTGTTTCCTTCTATTTTCACTTTTTTTGTATCTTCTAAGTTGTTTGGCCAATGCTTGTAATTTCTGCTTCTTTTCATCTAATTGCTCTATCGCTTCTTGTTGTGCGATTTTACCTAACCTTTTTCGTTTTTTTTTCTGACATTTCATTTCTTATAAATTGTGTTGGCTGTCCGATGTCTTTTCTCAGCTTTTCTATTCTGATCTTTATCTTTATTTATCTTTATCTTACAGCTCGAAACATGTATTTAACATGCATGGGCAATGTTATAATAATTACATTCAGATTATTGATACACAATATAAATAGATTACATGCTACTAAGTAAAATATCATTGAAGTATATTTAATATAGCATTCCTGAGGTCAAATCATGTCAGCACCATACTGTATGGGCACTTCAATACAAGCCATTTTTTTAACTCGTTTTTAAAAATTCTACCAGAAAGCTGTTTCAGGTTGTTTGGCAGAGAATTATAAAATATTGCTCCCTTAATTAATGGGGTATTTGTTGTTAGATTCAATCGTCTGCTCACCATATGAAAGTCTGATTTTTGTCTTGTATTGTAATCATGGATTTCCATATTCCTGTTTGTCACTTTTTTGTCTTTTTTCACTAATAATATTGATTGGAACATATATACTGCATAGATAGTCATAATATTAAACTTAATAAACAGGTTTTTACATGAAGTTCTGGGTCTTACTTTTGCCATAGTTCTTATTACTCTTTTCTGCAATACAAATACCCTTTTTATATTGTATTGGCTACACCCACCCCACAATACAATTCCATAAGATAGATGGGGATACACCAACCCAAAATACGCTATTTTTATTGCTTCGATATCTAAATATTGAACTAATCTCCTTAGTAAATACAGACTAGATGTTATTTTACCACAGACATGATCTATTTGCTGATTCCACGAAAGTCTGTCATCTATATATATCCCCAGAAATTTACATTCTGAACAGGTATTTTCCTGAATGTCCTCATTTAGAACAGTATTTTTATTTGAACTACTTGTCTTAAAATAAATTAAATTAGTTTTGTTATTATTGACCCACAGGTTTTCTTTTTCAAAATGTGTTTGGGCTTTTTCAACAAAATTCTGTACCACTGAATTTAGGTCATCATTACTACGTGCCCAGCAAACCCCAGAGGTGTCATCAGCATACATAGTAATATGATGTCTGGTGTCTAATACTTTTGGGAAATCATTCACGTAGCAAATAAACAAGAAGGGGCCCAAGATAGAGCCTTGTGGCACACCAAAATTTATGTTCCTTATCTTTGATCTTCTTTTTGCAATTACCTCTCCATTATCATACACAACTTCTGTGCATTGTTGTCTATCTTTAAGGTAAGATTCTATTAAAAGCAACAGTTTCCCACTGACACCATTATAAGCAAGTTTACTTAAAAGAGCGCCATGATGGACTCTGTCAAACGCTTTGGAAAGATCTAAAAACACTCCTGCCGTTTCGTAACCCTCATTTATTTTCTCCATCAGACAGTGTACAAACTGTACTGCTGCAGATATGGTGCTCCGACCACTTCTAAAGCCGTGTTGAAAATCTCCTATTAAGTTATTCATATTATAGTGCTCAATTAGGATTTCTAGCATTATTTTTTCAATTAATTTACCAAACACTGACGTTAAGGCAACTGGTCTGTAGTTCTGTGGCTGTTTTCTTTCCCCTTTTTTATATAAAGGTTTAACTAAAGCAAGTTTCAGTTTCTTCGGAAACACACCTTCTTCAAGTACACAATTTATTAGATGGACTAACGGTCTGGCTAACTCACCCTTGCATTTTTTCAGTAGAAAAGGAGAGAATTCATCCCATCCAGCTGATCTTTTATTTTTTAGGTTGTCAATTAGCTCTGTTACATCCTTGATGGTTACTGTAGGTAGCATACAAGAGTCCCTTTCCTTTTCCTTATCATATTTAAACGGCCTCTCCTGTTTCATGCAAGTATCATTTTCAATAGCATCTATAAAGTAATCATTAAATATATTGCTAACTATATAAGGATCAGAAAAATTATCATTATGTATACTTAACTCTATATTATTAATTTTAGTTTTTGAATCAGTGTTCCTCATATCATTAACTACTGCCCAGCACGACTTTGAGACACAGTCAGAATTTCGGATCTGTTTACTAATATGTTCTACTTTCCTTCTCCTTACTTCCTTGCGATACTCATATTTATATTTTTTATAATCCTCTTTATATGAATCAAGACTGGTTTCTCTGTGTAGCTTATACATATACTCCATTCCTTCTTTGAGACTTTTCGTTTTTTCATCAAGTTTTACACGTTTCACTACTGGAGGTTTATTTTTATTTACATTCATCTTCTTTGCCGGGATAGTAATATCAATATGTCTAGTTAAAATTTTTACAAATACTTCCCATTTGCTGTCAACTCCCCTTTCTCTATAAACTGATTCCCAAGATTCTTGACCCAAAGTATTCTTTAGCAAGGTGATGTTGTATTCAGAAAATAATCTTCGATTCTCAAATTTTTTGTTTTGTTTAAGTTTATTAAGACAACCAATCACTAATAATTGTCCTAGATGATCAGATATGTGCCCGTTTACAGTCTGTGCCGAAACAACATTTTCATAATTGGTCATCACATGATCTATGGAACTGCTGCTTGTCTCAGATATTCTAGTGGGCACATGACCAAGTAGATCTTTAATATCATAGGATCTTATGCAGTCTTGTAAACCTTTGCATTCCTGGCTGTTGCTTAGTGTGTTTATATTAAAGTCTCCTAACATTACAATATTTACTGTATTGCCACCCTTGCTTAGCTTCCCCAATACACTATCCAGTGCTTCCAGGAAAACCTCGAGGTTACCAGAAGGGGCTCGATATATACCTAGCACAATAAGTGGGACGGATACAATCATTAACTTAATTATCACTGCTTCAAAGTCTTTCTCGATACAATAATCCTTAACCCATGATACTTTTTCTACAGAACTTATTAGGTTACATTTCCTTACGTAAGTAGCAACACCCCCTCCTTTATGTTCTGTTCTACAAAAAAACGATGTAAGATTATACTCCTGTAACTTATAATACTGAATATTATGGTTACCTTTTTGATGCTCTGTAACCACGATTACATGTGGAGCTAGATCTGTAACTAAGGCCTCAAATACATCGATTTTGTTACCCAAGCCCTCAATATTATAATGTAAAAATGATACATTAGTACAATCATGAGAGGATATATCCTTCTCAAGGTTAACATTATCACACAAATTGATAGTTTCTAAATTGGGAACACTGAGGGACTTTTTTATCCTAAAAAATCAACAGTCTTGACACTGCAGTGAGGAATTATTTCGGTTTGCTTGCTCTGCAGGCATATATAATTATCACTTCCGTCTTTCGTGTGTATGACATCTGAGGTACAAGGTATCACATTTGAATTATCGCATTTTGTTTCCACAATAGCTCTGTTGATGTCAGTTGCTAGAGTATTCTTGCCCAGACGATTAAGATGTAGTCCATGTACAGTGAAGCTGCTTCTTTGATAACTGTTAAGGTCCAGCAGTCTCACATTTTTTAACTTGGAGCAGAAATGTTTTAATTTTTTATTTGTAGATCGGATTTCTCGGTTCACACACGACCAGTCGGGCAGATCAAATCTCGCCGGAATATTTGACAAGATCACATTTGTATGGGACAACATCATTAACAAAACAATCAACTTTTTAATAAATGAACTGGCCTCGTTGCAATAAACGTCGTTTGAACCTGCTATAATAACAACGACATCACTTTCTGTAAAATCGGTGCAGTCGTTGTTTACAGAGCTTGTTACATCAACAAACTTCGCCCCAGGTTTAATAACGGATGAAATGCGCACGTTTTCTGTGGTCGAGTTAGACATACAATCTGAAATATTAGGTGCATGACTATCTCCGTAAATTTTAACATTCTTTTTACACTGAAACTGAGCTTGTTTAACCTTAGGACCACTTTTTGTAGTTTTGGTGACACTACTTGCATTTGCAGTTGCACTTTCACACGTGGTTTTCAATTCTTGTTGCTGTTTTGTTTTATGTATTTCACCCACATCGGACTGTTTTTCAAGTATTAATCTAGAATTTTCTTCCTTTAAACATAGTATTTCAGTTTTTAATGCCTGAATGTCATTTTGAAGTAATTTTATAATTTCATTTTTGGAGTCCACTATAGTTGCAAGATCGGCCGTTTCGTTATGTAAACAAGCGTGACACGTCCACGGAAAATCTTCACTGATGTATTTTAAGTTTATTTTCGCGCACTTTTCGTGTAACCAATAGTTGCACTTGACACACCAAATACCTTTCATAACTCGCTTTTCACATTCTTTACACGACGAACTGCTTATTTTTTGCCTTTTGGACGAGAGCACAGTGCCACTACACTTTTCTATCGGCGCCATCATGATTCTGTAGCCTGTGTTGCCATGCTGGCTTTGTGGGTTTCTTCTGTGTGTTGGTTGGTTCTCATCTCTGCCTAGTGTGTATATTTAGTGTAGTGAGTGCTCCTATATAAACCAAGTAGTTGTAACTCTTCCATAGTTGTGTTTTCATTTATTTTGTTGTGTATGATTGTGCTGATAGTTTTTATTGTTGTTTTGACTTGTGGGTTATTTGGCAGTCTATGCAAGAATGGCCTAATGTTTGTATTTGTGTCTTTGTATTCTATATATGTCAGCTGAAATTTCTCTTCTATATCTAACATGTGTGTCACTTCGTGTTCTATTTGTGCTTGTTCTGGTGGCTGTCTTAAGATTTCGTTTTCCTCTGATTGTTTAATTGATGCGTGTTGGTCTTTGTTTGTTTGCTCTGGGATATTTGATTCCATTACTGTATTTTCTTTTTCTTCTGATTGCACATTATTTTGTTCCAGTATTTGTTGTACTTGTTGTTTGATGTTTTCTAATTCTGACTGGGGTATCCTGTTATTTTTTATTATTACACTGATCTGATCAGCTAGCCATTGTTCTGTTAGAAAATTTTAATTCTGGGTATCTGGTAATAAATGTTGTGTATACTTGTGATCTGTATCCAGTTTTGTTGGTTCCTAGGTTTGTTGCTTGGTAATAACAGAACATGAGGTGTTGATTAACTTCATCTGACCATCTCATCCTCTGTCTTTGTTTTCCTTCTAGGAAGCATATCCTGCAAAACACTTCTATTAGGATTTAAATCATTTTCCAGTTGGCTAGCAGTGTCGTTACCTTTGTGGGCGGGAATAGGGTTCAAGCGTCGTCCCCGACCATGACGGCGCTTGTCCGAGGCTTCTTTAGTTCTGTCCTAAACCAAGTAATCACACTAAAAGGGGGGTTAGCCCTATTAGTGGTTTGTTCTTTTCGTCACCTTTTACAACTGGCAGAACATACCGGAGGCCTATTCTTTTCCCGGACCTCCACAGGGTTTATTATTATTATTATTACTATTATTATTATTACTGCTTTGATCATTAACAACATACTGTAATATAACAACAATGCCTTTGGCATATAACAGTACGGAAAATACATGTGAGTAGAAGTTTTTTTCAGCTTTTTATTATGTCGGGTCATATTGACCCAAGCAGTACATTTGTTTAGTAAATGTGAAGAGAACAGCAGAGTTAAATACTCAATGGATTTCTTGTTGAGCTGAACACATTTGTGGCATCTTTGTTCCAGCATCATTAAACCACCTAAAAGTCTTGCAGAAACAAGATTTTATTCTCAACTTTCCTTTGCATTTGGAGATCAGTTATTTCTTGAATTTGTTGAGAAGTTGTACTTTGCCATTATGATTTTATCATGTTGTAAGTAATCAATAAGCAGGATTCCATCTTTATCCCAAGAGGCACATGAGAGCATCTTGCCTACTGATCTTAGTGTTCTGAACTTCTTTGGATGTTGTTAGCCGCTGTGTCTCCATTATACAGACTTTCTTTGGTCTCTGGATAATTCTTGTATATCCAAGTTTCGTCCACTGTGATGAGAAAATCCAAAAACCCCACAGGATCCTGGTAAAACTTGACAATATGGACTGTGAAGCAACCACTCATTCAAGCTTTTGGTCTGTATTGAAACATTGTGGAACCCATTTGGCTGAGAGCTTTCTCATATCCAAAATGTCACAAATAATATGACCTCCATATTCTCAGGATATTCCCAGGGTCTCTGCTATCTTTTTAGCCATTATCCTCTGGACATCCAGGATCACAGAATTAACAGCATCTACAGTTTCCAGAACTGTGACTTGAGTTGGCCTTCCAGGATGCTTATCCTCTTCACTTTTCAAATGCCCTGTTTTATAAGTAGCAACCCAATTCTTGATAGCAGAGTAAGAAGGGCAGTTGCTGCCCAATGTACCAGACATATCATCATAAATTTGTTTGGCCATATCCCATTTTAAATAAGATACTCAATCACAGCATGACTCTCTTTCACTGTGAATTCTCTATTTTCTTGCAACATATTTATTTCAAACCTGCACAGGAAGAGAGAGAGAGAGAGAGAGAGGGATAGTTACTGCTATGCAATTACTGTCACATGTAATGTAAAAAACAACACTTAGCACAAAAACATCAGAATGAGTGTATACCTATTTTAGCTAGGAAAAGCCAAAGACTTATCAGCACCCACTCATAATCTCTGTGTCTTCTGAGAGTAAATCATCATCAGTGTACTCACTGCTGAGTGTCATGATCCCATGATCCAAGTGTCTCCATCTTGGGTGGTTACCCACTTTCTCTTAGATTCTGCTGAAGATGTAGATTGAAGAGCTTCTTGATATGATCCATCATCCTGCTCTTCCCTTCAGTCTTTCCTTCCATAAGTATTTTTTCTAGACTTTCTGCATTTCTTCTCAGAGTATAGCCAAAGAACTGGAGAATATTTTGGTTCAATGAGAGGAAAGCCACCAGGAGATTAAGTTACTTAATTGTGTACATATTAGTTCTTATTTTGTTCTGTTTTATATGCAGCATCCTGCACCAGCACCAAAGCTAAAATCTGTCAATATGCTGCTTGTCTCTGCCCTTGAGGGTACACGTTTCATATCCATAAAAAAAGACAGAAAAAAACAAGTATTTTGACAAGCTGGATCTTTGTAATGTTCCTTGTCACTGTCCTGCCAGATATCGGAGAACTTCTTCATAGCCCTCACCCTAGCATAATCAACCGTCTTTATCATCATTGCAATTTCCTGTATGGTAGGTGGCTGTTGCAAAATAGCTCAAAGAATGTACAGCATCCAAATCCTTTAACTAACCTGTAAGTTGAAGAGGGGCACCAGCCTTTTCAGTAGTTGCAGGGGCAACAGTCTGGATGATTGACTGACCTGGCCTTGCAACATTAACCAAAACGGCCTTTCTGTGCTGGTACTGCGAACGGCTGAAAGCAAGGGGAAACTACAGCCGTAATTTTTCCCGAGAGCATGCAGCTTTACTGTATGGATAAATGATGATGGCGTCCTCTTGGGTAAAATATTCCGGAGGTAAAATAGTCCCCCATTCGGATCTACGGCGGGGACTACTCAAGAGGACATCGTTATCAGGAAAAAGAAAACTGGCGTTCTACGGATCGGAGCGTGGAATGTCAGATCCCTTAACCGGGCTGGTAGATTAGAAAATTTAAAAAGGGAAATGGATAGGTTAAAGTTAGATATAGTGGGAATTAGTGAAGTTCAATGGCAGGAGGAACAAGACTTTTGGTCAGGTGAATACAGGGTTATAAATACAAAATCAAATAGGGGTAATGCATGAGTAGGTTTAATAATGAATAAAAAAATAGGAATGCGGGTAAGCTACTACAAACAGCATAGTGAACGCATTATTGTGGCCAAGATAGACACAAAGCCCACGCCTACTACAGTAGTACAAGTTTATATGCCAACTAGCACTGCAGATGATGAAGAAATTGATGAAATGTATGATGAGATAAAAGAAATTATTCAGGTAGTGAAGGGAGACGAAAATTTAATAGTCATGGGTGACTGGAATTCGAGAGCAGGAAAAGGGAGAGAAGGAAACATAGTAGGTGAATAAGGATTGGGGTTAAGAAATGAAAGACGAAGGCGCCTGGTAGAGTTTTGCACAGAGCATAACTTAATCATAGCTAACACTTGGTTCAAGAATCATGAAAGAAGGTTGTATACATGGAAGAATCCTGGAGATAGTAGAAGGTATCAGATAGATTATATAATGGTAAGACAGAGATTTAGGAACCAGATTTTAAATTGTAAGACATTTCCAGGAGCAGATGTGGACTCTGACCACAATCTATTGGTTATGAACTGTAGATTAAAACTGAAGAAACTGCAAAAAGGTGGGAATTTAAGGATATGGGACCTTGATAAACTGATTAAACCAGAGGTTGTACAGAGTTTCAGGGAGAGCATAAGGGAACAATTGACAGGAATGGGGGAAAGAAGTACAGTAGAAGAAGAATGGGTAGCTCTGAGGGATGAAGTAGTGAAGGCAGCAGAGAATCAAGTAGGTAAAAAGACGAGGGCTAGTAGAACTCCTTGGGTAACAGAAGAAATATTGAATTTAATTGATGAAAGGAGGAAATATAAAAATGCAGTAAATGAAGCAGGCAAAAAGGAATACAGACGTCTCAAAAATGAGATCGACAGGAAGTGCAAAATGGCTAAGCAGGGATGGCTAGAGGACAAATGTAAGGATGTAGAGGCTTATCTCACTAGGGGTAAGATAGATACTGCCTACAGGAAAATTAAAGACACCTTTGGAGAAAAGAGAACCACTTGCATGAATATCAAGAGCTCAGATGGAAACCCAGTTCTAAGCAAAGAAGGGAAAGCAGAAAGGTGGAAGGAGTATATGGAGGGTCTATACAAGGGCGATGTACTTGGGGACAATATTATGGAAATGGAAGAGGATGGTAGATGAAGATAAAATGGGAGATACGATACTGCGTGAAGAGTTCGAAAGAGCACTGAAAGACCTGAGTTGAAACAAGGCCCCGGGAGTAGACAACATTCCATTAGAACTACTGATGGCCTTGGGAGAGCCAGTCCTGACAAAACTCTACCATCTGGTGAGCAAGAAGTATGAGACAGGCCAAATACCTTCAGACTTCAAGAAGAATATAATAATTCCAATCCCAAAGAAAGCAGGTGTTGACAGATGTGAAAATTATTGAAGTATCGGTTTAATAAATCACGGCTGCAAAATACTAATGTGAATTCTTTACAGACGAATGGAAAACCTGGTAGAAGCCGACCTCAGGGAAGATCAGTTTGGATTCCGTAGAAATATTGGAACACGGGAGGCAATACTGATCTTACGACTTATCTTAGAAGAAAGATTAAGGAAAGGCAAACCTACGTTTCTTGCATTTGTAGACTTAGAGAAAGCTTTTGACAATGTTAACTGGAATACTCTCTTTCAAATTCTAAAGGTGGCAGGGGTAAAATTCAGGGAGTAAAAGGCTATTTACAATTTGTACAGAAAGCAGATGGCAGTTATAAGAGTCGAGGGGTATGAAAGGGAAGCAGTGGTTGGGAAGGGAGTGAGACAGGGTTGTAGCCTCTCCCTGATGTTATTCAATCTGTATATTGAGCAAGCACTAAAGGAAACAAAAGAAAAATTTGGAGTAGGTATTAAAATCCATGGAGAAGAAATAAAAACTTTGAGGTTTGCCGATGACATTGTAATTCCATCAGAGACAGCAAAGGACTTGGCAGAGCAGTTGAACAGAATGGACTGTCTTGAAAGGAGGGTATAAGATGAACATCAACAAAAGCAAAACGAGGATAATGGAATGTAGTCGAATTAAGTCAGGTGATGCTGAGAGAATTAGATTAGGAAATGAGACACTTAAAGTAGTAAAGGAGTTTTACTATTTGGGGAGCAAAATAACTGATGATGGTCGAAGTAGAGAAGATATAAAATGTAGACTGGCAGTGGCGAGGAAAGAGTTTCTGAAGAAGAGAAATTTGTTAACATCGAGTATGGATTTAAGTGTCAGGAAGTCGTTTCTGAAAGTATTTGTGTGGAGTGTAGCCATGTATGGAAGTGAAACGTGGATGATAAATAGTTTGGACAAGAAGATAATAGAAGCTTTTGAAATGTGGTGCTACAGGAGAATGCTGAAGATTAGATGTGTAGATCACATAACTAATGATGAAGTATTGAATAGAATTGGGGAGAAGAGGAGTATGTGGCACAACTTGACAAAAAGAAGGGACCGGTTAGTAGGACATGTTCTGAGGCATCAAGGGATCACAAATTTAGCATTGGAGGGCAGCGTGGAGGGTAAAAATCGTAGAGGGAGACAAAGAGATGAATACACTAAGCAGATTCAGAAGGATGTGGGTTGCAGCAAGTACTGGGAGATGAAGAAGCTTGCACAGGATAGGGTAGCATGGAGAGCTGCATCAAACCAGTCTCAGGACTGAAGACCACAATGAACGAAGTTGTAATCATGCTCCTCAATAATTATCTTGGATTTGGACATGATGAGATTGATGTCTAATCCCCATGATAGACTAACCCCCTTTACTTTTGTCAGTAGCCTAGTAAGTTCACCTTCGCTGCTTACTAAAGGCACGGTGTCATATGCAAATCAGAGTTTGTTAACAGTTCTTCCACCAACTGACACATTTTAGAGCTTCCCTAATGAGTTTTCTGGCATATATGTTGTACTGTTGGGTGATATGACACTTTTAGATACTTTGGAGAAATCAAATGTTTCAGCACTGGAGCACTGGTCTTCACAGTTATGAGGCTATCAGTGTATAGAATTCTGACCAGTGCTATCAAGTGCAGCGGGTCATTGAATATTCTTAGATGTCTTTGTCACCTTTATGTTTGTATATGAGAGAGAAAGTAAGTCACGAAATTAACAGACTCAGACCCTTGCTTTAGAAATGTCATACACAACAATGAGCAGACCTACTAAAATCATTGTAACAATGAGAGGAATTCATTGCCACTAATACAATAACTGTAGCATTATTATTATGGAAATTCATATTGCCAAATATTATACTGTTATTGATGTATACAGTTTTACTACTGCACTTACATAATATGCAGAAAAACGTCCATAAAGTGTTGACACATTAAAGAAGAGTCGCTGGTTCACTAGAGCCCGTTTCTTAGCATCTTTAGGATACAGAGAGTCATCTTTTGCATACTGATCCACCAAGTATGCAATAATAACATGGCTGTTAAAGTAATTGAGTGTTATTAGAATTATTTTAATAACATAGAAAAAGTTAAATATTCATCAAAATCACACAAAAAATAGACAAAATGGGTGACAGAACGAGACTGAATGAACAGTTCATTTCAATTTTATTTTAAACAGCACATAAAAAATCCTTATCATTCCAGGTACATCTCAAGTAACTAAAGTATGATATTATTCAGAAGAGGGGAGCAAACCGTATATTGCATAAAATAGATAATCACACTTCTTACAGTGGTCTCTCTAAGGATTTTAGAATACTTACATACTTCTCAGTACACTTTCTTCTGAAAACTCTTTGTTGCCAACAACAAATATCAGTTTTAGCTAAACTATGATTTACAAATTATAATACCAACAAAAAAAATGATTTTCTTACAGGCTTCACCATTTGTGTAAGATTTAGACTGGAGTTATTAACTCTGCTGCAAAGGTGTTCAACGAGCTCTCAACTTACATGAAGCAAGAAACTGGGAGTGAATATAACACGTATCATTAGCCACTTAGTATAAAAATTATATGATTATCTACATTCAAGGAGTAAAATTTCGAGGTAGCTACATGGCAAGTCGCAATGTTTATTCTAAAGTAGTAGTCTTTTTTAAACACACCTTTGCAGTTAAAATACAGTGTTTATTTTCATTGAAAAATACCAGTACAATCCAGTAAATATTATGCTATCAATTGATAAAAAATAATATTTATCTAATACAAGTTAGGAAGCAGATGCTTTAACAAAAATAGTGGCTTTCTGTCTAATTTACTAGGTTACATTTAGCTGATGTGATCAAATTCACATATAGTATTAATGCAGTGTACAGATTAAGTTTCTATGAACTTTGTACAGTAGGAACCAACTGAATGAGGCAGTGTAGTTGTTAAGACACTGACTCCATATGTGGGAGGATGGAGTTTGGTCTGACTCGGCATCCTGATTTAGGTTTCCTGAATCATTTTGGACAAATATCATAATTATTACTTCAGTAAGATATCAGCTGACCACTTGTTCTATCCTCATATATTCTGTAAGTTGATGATACCTCCCAAGGGGATCACAACGCTTCAGTGAGTTCATATTTGGCTACCATGGGGGCCCAGCTTTTGCAGCACGTCTTCTCTTTCTGTGCTACATGTCTACCTTCTTGCTATTCTTTTTTCCCTTGGGAAACATGTCTTGCATTTTTTCAGGAATGAGTGTTGCAGCTTGATAGCCCAGCATTGGAACCTGTTTTTCTTTCTTTCTTCATTCTCCATCTCCTCTCCTTCCTTCCTTTTGGCATTTGAGGTTTCTCTTCGTTTCTTCTTCCTCCCTGTGAGCTGGCTGCTACGTCTGATGTGTAACAGGTGACTGTGTGTGATGTGTAATTTCCAGCCCAGGTCGCACATACCCCCTGGTACAGGTCAGGCCCAGGGAGGGGTGATAGCCTGTGCTGTTACCTTCCCAACTGCCAATTGGTCCCTGTCACTAGCAAGTTACTGCTATTCGAAATACCTGCATTTTATCATCCGGCAATTTTAGTACTGTTCTTGCTATGCCTTGCCTGCTGAAGGATGTGGTCAGCCAGGTTTACAACTTCCATTTCAGCACTGCAGTTGTCAAATCACTCAGTATCATGGTAGCATCCCCACCTCCTTCTGCAGCTGCACAAAAAGCCACCAAATCTTTGCCCCCAGTAGCAAAAACAGCTGCTACACAACTGGAAGGACAGAAAGGATAAAAGGAATGCTCCTGCAATGACTTTTACATCCCTCCAGCCAAAAACTATCTGAATCTTTGTCTGCCAACCAGGAAGGCTTTAAGAAATGGAATAAAGGCAAATGGTCATCTCCTTCCTTGACTCAGAGATCCTTTTCAACGGTGTCACCACATGATACCCTCACCCGGCTGCCCTCCATTTTGCCAGTAAGCACTGCCTATCATTTTTCTTCCCTGGAATCCGCAGTCTGACCCAGAGAGAAAGCCAATGCCTCTGCAAATTTCTTGGAACAGGATCCTCCAGCCTCTGAATCCCGTAGCAATGCATCTTCGAAGGCTGGCTCTTGGCAGCCCTTTCCTTTGTTCCATCTTCCCCATTCCCCTTTGTGACTCCTCTCCAATGGAATGTTTGTGGCATTATATCCAACAAGGAGGAATTATGGCTGCTCTTCGAATCACAGCATCTGGTTGTTTTCTGTCTCCAAGGAACAAAATCACATCTTCGCAACCACTTTGATCTCCCAAGTTTCCTTCCAGTTTGCTTTGACCTTCCTCCCAATGACAGCATTCCATCTCATGGGGGAGTTATGCTGCTCATCCAGGATGATCTCCATAGCCAAACCATCTCACTGAACACTGACTGCAAACTGTTGCAGTCTGCATTTTCCTTTCTCGCTTCAACTTTTTTCTTTGAAATGTCTACATCCCTCTGTCATTCACTGTCACTAGGGCAGACTTCCTCCAGATTGTTGGTCGACTTCCTCACCCCTTTTTTGCCCCCTGGTGACTTTAACATGCACCATCCCCTCTGGGGCTCTTCAAGATCCTGTCTGACAGGTGCCTTCTTGGCTGACCTTTCTAATCAACTCAACCTCATCTGTCTTAACACTGGAGCTTCCACATTCTCTCCAGACTCCATGTACACTTATTCCAATCTGGACCTCTCATTCTGCCCTGCCCAGCTTGCCTGTCATCTCAAGTGGCCCATTCTCTCTGACACGTACTCAAGTGACCATTTGCTGTGTGCTCTCCATTTGCTGACTCCTACCACACCTACGTACAAATCAAACCGACAGCTTTCTAAGGCCAACTAGGGCTTCACTCCTGTCTCGCGACCTTCAATGAACAACAAAATGGTTCAAATAGCTCTGAGCACTATGGGACTTAACTTCTGAGGTCATCGGTCCCCTAGAACGTAGAACTACTTAAACCTAACTAACCTAAGGACATCATACACATCCATGCCTGAGGCAGGATTCGAACCTGCGACCGTAGCAGTCACGTGGTTCCAGACTGTAGCACCTAGAACCGCTTGGCCACACTGTCCGGCTCAACGAACAACATTCTCCCAGCATTCATGACTAGGTAAAGTACCTTACGAACATGATCCTTAATGCCGCGGAGCATTCCATACCTGGCACTTCATCTTTACCGCCCCTTGTCCCGCTCCCCTGGTGGACTAAGGAGTTCCATGATGCGATTTGCATGTGGAGATGTGCTCTCTGCATTTTTTACTGTCATCCTATGATAGGAAACTGTATTTGATATAAAGAGTTGCGTGGACAGTGTCATCACATTCTTTGGGATAACAAAAAAGCTAGCTGGATTTCATTTACTAATTCCTTTAACAGTTTCACTCTCTCTTCTATCATGTGGGGCAATCTCCATTGGCTATCTGTGATCAAGTCCGTTCTCTGATTTCTGGCCTGACCATAGCAGATAATGACATTGTGGACACTATTGCTTTCTCAAACACCTTAGACCGCTATTTTGCGGAGATTTCAAGCTCCACACACTAACACCTCACCTTCCTTCCTCAGAAACGTGTGCAGGGGGCTCAGGTGATACCATTCTCCTCCCAGAATCGTGAATGTACAAAGCTGCCTTTACTTTGAGGGAGTTAGTCATTGTCTCCTTCTCGTTGTACCTACAGTAGAAGCACCTTTTTGCCACCATCCCTGACAATCAGACTCAACCAAAGACCAATGCTGAACCCTGCCTGACTCAGTTCACTACCTCATCCAACTATGATCCACCCCCACTGCCCCCTAAATGCTGCCATTAACTTTCCACATTTCTTAAACTCAAACCTTGCCTCATCATCAATCCCTAAATCCCTTGACATGCAAGCTAACCTTACACTGTTCTGAACCACAGAGATTACTTGGCAGAAGGACTCTGCCAGCTGTCATTAAGCCATCTACAAATCCTGCCATAGTGAGCTCATTTGAGAAGTTCAGCAGGATCTTCAGTCTTTCCTCAAATCCTAAGGCCCATCCCAGGACCTCTCCCAGGAGTACATCTCTCTCCTCACTCCTATCAGTCCCCTCACTCCTTTTCCACGCTTCTTAAAGTCCATACATGCAACCACCCAGGATGCCCCATGGCAGCTGGTTACTGTGCCCCAAATGAGAGAATTTCTTCAGCCTGTCATCCACAACCTACTCTCCTACATAAAAGATACCAACCATTCCCTCTACTGACTCTCCACGGTTCCTGTTCCTTTACCACAAGCTGCCCTACTTGTCATTATTGATGCCACCTCTCTTTACACTAACGTCCCTAATGACCATTTCCTTGCTGCTGTTGAATATTACCTCTCCCAGTGCCCAATGGATTCCAAACCTACAACTTCTTTCCTAGCCATGACCAACTACCATATATCATCACCCTAATTACTTTTACCTTGACGGCATCACCTACAATGAAATCCAGGGTACAGCAATGGACACCCGTATGGCATCATCCTATGCCAACCTATTCATGGGCCATCTAGAGGAATCCTTTCTAACCACCCAGAACCCGAAACCCTCACATGGTTCAGATTCATTGATGACACCTTTGTGATCTGAATTGAGGGTACGGACACCATATCCACATTCTTCCAGAGCCTCAATGCCTTCTCCCCAATATGCTTCACCTGGTCCTCTGTAAACCAACAAGCCACCTTCCTTGATGTTGATTTCTACCCCAAAGATAGTTACATCAGTACCTCTGTCCATATCAAACGTACCAACCACCAGTAATACCTCCACTTCAACAGCTTTCACCCATTCCATACCAAGATGCCCCTTCCATGCAGCCATGGTCATTGCATCTGCAGTGACAATCAGTCCCATTTGAAATACATTGAGGGTCTCACTGAGACCTTCACAGACCGTAATTACCCTGACAAACTTGTAGAGAAACAGATCCCCCATGTCCAATGCTTTATATCTCCAGCCACCACCCCCACTTCCCAAAGTCCCACTGTCTGCCCATAGATAGTGGGCATTCCCATCATGACTCAGCACCACCCAGGACTGGAGCAACTAAATCACATTCTCCACCAGGGTTTCAACTAACTCTGAAATGAGGAATGTTCTACTCAGTATCCTTCCCACCCCTCCCACAGTGGTATTGTGTTGCCTACCGAACCTACACAATATCCTTGTACAACCCTACCCTGCTTCCAGACCCCTTGCCTCATGGCTCATATCCTTGTAATAGACATAGATGCAAGACCTGTCACTTACATCCTCACACCAGCACCTACTCCAGTTTTGTCACAAGCATCACGTATCCTACCTGTACCTGTGAGATGAGTCATGTGATCGACAAGCTAAGCTGCAACCACTGTACTGAATTCCATCTGGGCAGGACAACCAACAAACTGTCTGTCTGCATGAATGGCCACCAACATACTGTGGTCAAGAAACAGCTGGACCACCCAGTTGCTAAGCACGTTGGCCAACCCAGTGTTCTCCATTTTAATGACTGCTTCACAGCCTGCACCATCTGGATCCTTCATATCAACACCAACTTTCCTGAACTTCAAGGTGGAAACTCTCCCTGCAGTATATCCTACGTCCCTATAACCTTCCTGGCCTCAACTTTTGTTAGTATTGTCGTACACCCACCTATCCCATTCCTGTTCACACTCTGGCACTACACAGTCCTCTGTTCCATCTGCATATCAGTTTTGTGAGAAAGCTGCCTGACTTATGACTGTGGAAGACAACTAGAAAACCATTATGGAACTCAACCTCCAGGTATTGAATGTACCTCACAATCCACCAACCTATGAAGGGAGGGTCAGAGCAATGTCAAATGTTGATGTCACTTTACCAAATATGCAGCAGCATGCTGTGTGACAGGCTGGAAGGATGCGAGTGGAATGACATTGAGTGACCACAATATCATACACTATACCATCACTGGAATGGAAATCCAAGACTCCACAGAAAACACGCTTATAAGGCCCAAATAAAAGCTCGAGGACACTAACTGGGTAGAACTAAGAAGAATTTTTCAGTGTCCAGGAAGTCCATCACTGGGTGATAACATAGACGTTAAAGCCCAAGAATTGACACTGGCTCTACATAGAGTGATGGAGGCATCGATAACTGTCAGCAGAGGTCTTCTAAAGGAGTACTTTGCATCTGGACCGAGGTGCTGCATAAATTAAGATGCTAAACATGAAGAGTCAGGGAGCTATAACAGAACACCATAACCCAAGAAGAAAAAGTCCAAAGGTTGCATAGATACACATATGTCAAACAAGATTTTAAGGAATATTTGTGGAAAACAAAAAATGGAGTGATGGAAGCAATTTGTGGAGGCTAACTTAGAAATCGATCCCTGGGTGTACAATATAACATAGTATGGGAGAAAGTACAATCACCAACAGTCTCATCCATGCTCAGAAGGAATGATGGGCTGATATCAGAAAGTTGGGAAGTCAGCTGCCCTGCTAGGGGAAACTACTTCCTGATGATGAAGAAGAAGGCAATAGCGTAAGTTACAGAAAATGTGGGAAGAATATAGAAACAATAAACTTGTGTACCCCTTTGCACAAGAAAAAATTAGATAAATAATTTTAAGACTGAAAAAGGCAAAATTTCCAGGACCAGACAGCATCCCTGCCGAAGTAATACTAGTCTTATGTGACCAATTAGATTGTTACTTCTGTGATCTGACAATGAGTGTCTCTAGCAAGGAAGGGTCCCTGCACCATGGAAGAATGCTGAAGTGATAATGATTAGTAAAGGGAAAAATAAGGATCCAATGAAATCCGAATCCTACATACCAATTTGTCTTTTGAATGTTCTTGGCAAGATATTTGAAAAACTATTATGCAAAAGATTACACTACGTGTCTAGAAGAGGCAATTGAACTGAAGACGGAATTAATAAGTCAATTTCACTAGTGACAGGCACTCATTCTACGTGTGCTCTAGAGATAACCTACAATGGCCGTCCTTCTGTGGTCGCCCTAGAGATTTGGAGTGTCCAGAAGCGCCGTATAATTGCCTGAGAGATTACTGCCACAGGTGATATGCTTCTTTAGCATGCCCAGGAACGAAAGTAACGATGACAATAACAAAAGGCTGCCCACAGGATCAGTGTGCGGTCCAGAGTTTTGGGATGTAGCACTGGAGTCTACACTGCAGAAGTTACATGGCAGCTGTAACATAAGTGGACTGGTGGCATTAGCAGATGACGTGCTGTTCGTTGTAAGTGGTGACTCTGGAAGAACCATAGAAGACAAATGTAATGCGGCCCTCCACGAACTTGGAGGCTGGTGTTAAAGTGTTAAACTGTCACTAGCACCTCATAAAGTAACGTAACTCTTGCTGAAAGGGAACTTAATAAGAAACCCTAAAATAAAATTAAATGATGTAACCGCTAGGAGAAGCGCAGCAATGAGATATCTTCTGGACGAACGTTGTAACTTTGCACATCTTGTAGAAGAAGCAGGCAGAAAAGGTACAAACATGATGAATAAAATTATATCCATTGCAAATACGCAATTTCGGCTACCCTTGAAGACAGAGCATACCACCAGACCTGTATATGTTAGCATCAGTCATGGGGTATGGTGAGAGCGTTTGGGCTCATAGATTGCAGCTAGTGAAGCCAGCCTCAGTAGTGAGAATAGTTGAATGAGGTGTGCTACTAAGATTAACGGCCGCCTACTGTAAAAGACGCTTTGTTAGTAATTCTGGGAATATGCCCACTGGATTTGGAAATCAGGAAAAGGGGAGTCTTCAACTGGCTAAAGAATGGTAATCAAATGGAAGTACGAAGAGTGCTTTGAACTGAGGCCAGTTCGAAAAAGGCAATTAAAGATTACGAATTACAACTGTGGCAGGGATGAATGGGACACTTCAGGCGCAGGCAGGAGAATTTAAAATTTCGCCCTAACTTCAGGGTGAGATTAAAAGCGAGATTTCTTAATCCATAGAGTGTTTGATACATTACCTGACTGCCCATGGCCCTTAAGCCACGTATCTATCGAAAATCAGAAGACAAATGAATGATAGCTGTGCCTGCGCCAGTGTTGGGACACTAGAACACACACTGTGGAACTGCATTCTCTATGAAGATGCAAAGGGTAGTGGACTTCAGGTATTAAGGATGTTGGATCCCATAGCAGCACCAAGGAGGGAGTCGACCTGATGCATCTTGGACGATATTGCAGCCGCAGTATCCAGGAAAGCCAAGGAAGACATCACGAGGCGTCCAACCACAAGTTATCATACTGCCATCCAGGCTAGACACATACTCTGCAGATAGAGGGAAGATAATTGATGTCAGCGACCACCGACTTAAATACTGTCCCAAGAATGAATACTGTATCATGGAAATGTGGACTTCAAGAAGTAACAGTGATGGTGGTTTGCTAGCAGTAGTGGAAGCGGTGCTGACATGCTGCCTGAATCCCATGGAATCCGGCAGACTATAGTAGTTGACTGGGACAGTATGAAAGCAGATCCAGTAGTGGAGACAACCATCTATAAGCTAAATGCACCAAAATAAATGAACAAACAGAAAAAATTTTGTAGTCAGAATGAAATTTTCACTCTGCAGCCGCGAGTGCACAGATATGAGACTTCCTGGCAGATTAAAACTGTGTGCCGCACTGAGACTCGAACTCGGGACCTTTTCCTTTAGCGGGCAAGTACTCTAGCAACTGACCTATCCAAGCACGACTCACGACCCATCATCAGAGCTCCAGTTCCGCCAGCACCTTGTCTCCTACCTTCCAAACTGCACAGAAGCTCTTCTGCGAACCTTGCACTCCCGTAAGAAAGGATATTGCAGAGACACGGCTTAGCCAGAGCCTGGAGGATGTTTCCAAATTGGAATTTTTACTCTGTAGCGGAGTGTGCACTGATATGAAACTTCCTGACAGATTGAAACTGTGAGCCAGACCGAAACTCGAACTCGGGACTTTGCCTTTCAGAGGGCAAGTGCTCTACCAATTGAGCTACCCAAGCAAGTTTCATATCTGCACACACTCCACAGAAGAATGAAAATTTCATTCTGGAAACATCCCCTAGGCTATGACTAAGCCATGTGTACACAATATCCTTTCTTCCAGGAGTGCTAGTTCTGCAAGGTTCGCAGGAGAGCTTCTGTGAAGTTTCGAAGGTAGAAGACGAGGTACTGGCAGTACTGAAGCTGTGATGGCGGGTCGTGTGACGTGCTTGGGTAGCTCGGTTGGTAGAGCACTTGTCTGCGAAAGGCAAAGGTCCTGAGTTTGAGTCTCGGTCTGACACACAGTTTTAATTTGCCAGGAAGTTTCAAATTCTGTAGTGCTTGTAGTAGATTAGTAACTAGGTAATTGGTTAAGGGTTTTAACGTAGTTTTGTAGTAGTAGAAGTAGTATTTTTTAAAATAATTTGTTACCATCCACGGAAATGTGATTTGTATGGCCTATTTTAGCTTTTCAGATAATAGGCTGTAATTATAAAGAGTAAATAAATAACTAATACACACCCACAGTCTTTTTACTTCTCTCCTTTTCCATCTGATGAAGTTCTGGCATACTTCTTTGCTTTGTACATATACAACTCCATACACAGTCAGCCTATCTGAAAAGGGGCCGTTATTGATCTCCTGGGGTTACCCAGTGATCTCTGTAGTGGACACTCACACTTATGACATACACTGGAGTGGACTCTAGTAGTCATCACTGGTAGGAGTGGACATATAATTTTTGAAATAGCAATCATACAAGAGCACTTCATGTGACACTGCAGTCAGCTCAGGGTGCACTAGCTAACTGATATTCGCTCACTATCTGAGCTCACCTTGGCCTAAGTAATCACCCAAGACTGCCACCATTGCCAACTAAACCTCCCAGTCAGCCCAGCTCCTGACTCTATTTCCCAGACTTCCACATGCTGCTCACCAGCAATCTTCTACTTTGTGCCCAGCTTGGTTTAGGTGTGACTTCTGCACACACCAACATCCACCATGACAAGACCACCACTGCCAATGGACTTTATGGCACTTATAGAGTCTGAGCCACTGCTAACAATTGTGAAAGTTGACACGTCGCTGGAGGAAGATATCCCTGAGGTCCTGCCATTGTCACTAGTTGTTAACGAGCCATTGGCTGGGAGGCCCGTCTCCTCTGCTCCCTGCATAGTTGTTCATGAATCCAACCTAGGCACCCCTGTTCCTATGGATGAGTAAAACGAGAAGGTATTTACACTCCTGGAAATTGAAATAAGAACACCGTGAATTCATTGTCCCAGGAAGGGGAAACTTTATTGACACATTCCTGGGGTCAGATACATCACATGATCACACTGACAGAACCACAGGCACATAGACACAGGCAACAGAGCATGCACAATGTCGGCACTAGTACAGTGTATATCCACCTTTCGCAGCAATGCAGGCTGCTATTCTCCCATGGAGACGATCGTAGAGATGCTGGATGTAGTCCTGTGGAACGGCTTGCCATGCCATTTCCACCTGGCGCCTCAGCTGGACCAGCGTTCGTGCTGGACGTGCAGACCGCGTGAGACGACGCTTCATCCAGTCCCAAACATGCTCAATGGGGGACAGATCCGGAGATCTTTCTGGCCAGGGTAGTTGACTTACACCTTCTAGAGCACGTTGGGTGGCACGGGATACATGCGGACGTGCATTGTCCTGTTGGAACAGCAAGTTCCCTTGCTGGTCTAGGAATGGTAGAACGATGGGTTCGATGACGGTTTGGATGTACCGTGCACTATTCAGTGTCCCCTCGACGATCACCAGTGGTGTACGGCCAGTGTAGGAGATCGCTCCCCACACCATGATGCCGGGTGTTGGCCCTGTGTGCCTCGGTCGTATGCAGTCCCGATTGTGGCGCTCACCTGCACGGCGCCAAACACGCATACGACCATCATTGGCACCAAGGCAGAAGCGACTCTCATCGCTGAAGACGACACGTCTCCATTCGTCCCTCCATTCACGCCTGTCGCGACACCACTGGAGGCGGGCTGCACGATGTTGGGGCGTGAGCGGAAGACGGCCTAACGGTGTGCGGGACCGTAGCCCAGCTTCATGGAGACAGTTGCGAATGGTCCTCGCCGATACCCCAGGAGCAACAGTGTCCCTAATTTGCTGGGAAGTGGCGGTGCGGTCCCCTACGGCACTGCGTAGGATCCTACGGTCTTGGCGTGCATCCGTGCGTCGCTGCGGTCCGGTCCCAGGTCGACTGGCACGTGCACCTTCCGCCGACCACTGGCGACAACATCGATGTACTGTGGAGACCTCACGCCCCACGTGTTGAGCAATTCAGCGGTACGTCCACCCGGCCTCCCGCATGCCCACTATACGCCCTCGCTCAAAGTCCGTCAACTGCACATACGGTTCACGTCCACGCTGTCGCGGCATGCTACCAGTGTTAAAGACTGCGATGGAGCTCCGTATGCCACGGCAAACTGGCTGACACTGACGGCGGCGGTGCACAAATGCTGCGCAGCTAGCGCCATTCGACGGCCAACACCGCGGGTCCTGGTGTGTCCGCTGTGCCGTGCGTGTGATCATTGCTTGTACAGCTCTCTCGCAGTGTTCGGAGCAAGTATGGTGGGTCTGACACACCGGTGTCAATGTGTTCTTTTTTCCATTTCCAGGAGTGTAATATCATACCACTCCAATAATGTGGAGAGGAACACAGAGAATGACCACAATATTATCTGTATGGCTCTCAGTTCTGCCTTTGGCAATGAAACGTTTAGGAGACATGGCAGACATATCACGCAGAGATGACTATTAGCCCTCTATGAGAAACAAGTACCATGCACAGTGGGTGATCTTACAGATCATATTTCACTACTGAAGCTACTGTTACACCAATTCTCAAATACAGATTTGACCTTGCTTTCTGTACCTGGACTTTGATTTGGATCACTGTGTGGTGTTGTGTAAGACAAATCTGATTTTCATTCATCAGAGCTGAGTTGGACTTGTGACAATAATTTGTTATCAGTCAGAGAGAGAAGTCTGATTGTGGGATGTGGTTCAAGGCCACCCGCATGGCAGCCGGTGAGGCCGGCGGCGGAAGATGGTGAGCGTTTGGTCAGCGGCAGATCGCACCACGTGGACCACTCAGTTTCAAGCGGCTGGCAGTTCCGTGACTTCACGAGGGTTTACCCCGTTCCAGCACACGGCTTGAAGACAATGCTTAATCCACGTCTGCATTGACTGCACACAAACGCAAACTAGTACAACAAAGTACGATACGGGAAATGAAAGGGGAATTGAGACGAATCATCCGCAATGCTGATACGATTTATACGAATTTTACATCAAAAGATATTAAGTAAACAAGTCTGCAACATGTTTTGTTTATGTTTTGAATCAGTGTAGGTACAGAGTAAAGTGGGAGCTCGTTTTAAAGATCTTGTCGAAACGCAACAATTGACAGACATGTGTAATTTGCAGCATTAATACACCACTGGTAAAACGCCAATTATATTAATTTGCTGCTAATAATTAATTAAAACAAATAATACAAGACAGATACACGAACAACAAGGTAGTGTATGGTAGCGGGTGTCATTATACACATTTCAACATGATTCGTTTATGATATTTGCAATTACTATGATGTGTTGCCCTTTTTATTAATAAATCTTGCATAGTTTTGGCCTTTTTGTTTAACCTTTGCATGTAAATTATGATCAGCATTCAGAAAGAGCGCTTAGAATCCATGCAGAAGAATAATATTGTTTAGTGGCACAAATGGGCAAAAACTATTTTCGCACTCTGCACAGATAATTGCAAAACATTAATTCTGAGCAAACTATTGCAGCTACAAATTTCTGTAACATGTGTTTAGTGGTGGGAATTTGAGGAGGCATATAATGGTGCAAACATAATTAAGATTGCTCTTCTATGTAAAATATTATGCAAAGAAGTGGTGATCGATGGAAAGCAGTTAGGTGACGTAGCTTGAGGAATTTCGGATCGAGGGTATTTAATCGGAGCTGAGACAAACCTCCAGGTCAGAGCCCTGCACACCCTGCGCACCTTTGCTGACGTCGGACCTGTGTTGTTCGACGCGACAGTATGGTGACGCTTTTACGATTCCAGAAGTGTTGAACTTAGCTGAATTTCGCGTGTGCAACCAAATGGGAGATATAATTATCGCAAAGAATCCGGACTTGGGATATTTTCAATGTAGGGCACAGTAGGGAATGGGTTTTTTTTTTCATGCGTTGTGTCTTTTGATGATTGTTTTTGTAAGCAAATGGGACTTTGCTCCAGAATCGTACCTGTGGGACTCTGTTTACATTCGATTGCTGAAGCGCTACTGTAGGACTCTATTTTTGAGAATTTCGAATTGTGTTTTGGGATACCAACGGGACTTAGTTTCCACGTTGGACTCTAATTATTTTCACCAGGTTTAGGTGATGGATTCTGAAACAGTACCATTGGACTTTAACGGTGTTTAAACCAGTCGCAACTTTGAATATTTTGTGGCATCCGACACTTAGGAATTTGGGCCAATGTCAAGTGAACTTTAAATCATCGGCATTAGGCCATGTTTTAGTGAACTGATCGTTTGCTAAATTTCAATCGACGTTATTCAGCATTCAGCAATTTTTATTGAAATAAGCTTGCTCAGTATCGCTATTAGAAGATCGAGCAATAGTTAAAATGGCACGTATCAGTTTGGAAGATACCACAAGTGAACGTAAGACATGCGTTCGATTCGTCATTCGACTTCAGTCTCATTTGCTTACAAAAACAATCACCAAAAGACACAACGCATGAAAAAACCCAGTCTCCAAGACCTATTGAATTAAGCTTGTTCAGTATCGCTATTAGAAGATCGAGCAATAGTTAAAATGGCACGTATCAGTTTGGAAGATACCACCAGTGAATGTAACACATGCGTCCGATTCGTCATTCGACTTCAGTCTCCAAGACTTGTACATTTGTACTTGTCAGACAGCAGAGATCATACCTGAGTTGCACGACAAGAGTCAGAGAGCAAAAGCATTTACAGCCCCATTCCCACTCTGCCAACTGTCTCAGTTGGGGGCTCATCCCAGATTGAAGCATTTGCAACCCTAGTCCCATTCCACCGACCATCGTAGACTCAAGCTACTTCTGATCTTAACATTCACTTTTGATTGTACTTTTGGTTATCAACGTATAGTCGCTCTTTGTGGCCAAGCGGTTCTAGGTGCTTCAGTCTGGATCTGCGCTGCTGCTATGGTCGCAGGTTCGATTCCTGCCTTGGGTATGGATGTGTATGATGTCCTTAGGTTAGTTAGGTTTAAGTAGTTCTAAGTCTAGGGGACTGATGACTTCAGATGTTAAGTCCCATAGTGCTCAGAGCCATTTAAACCATTTTTTTATAGTCGCTCTTGGATTCCATGTCATAAATGTTTTATAGCTGCTATTTGCCTAGTTATCATAGGACTATGACACATAAATAATCATTTTGTTACTTACCATATATCCTCATCTATAACTCAAAGTGTTGTCTGTAATGACTAGTACTATTAATGACATAGCTAATATGAAGGAAGACCTCATAGGACTGGCAGTTGTCGCAAATGGTAAATAAATGTAATTTTTTTCTTGCGAATAGGTGGAAAGACCATTTCTTATTCAGTTATATGACCGGTAAATAAATACTGAAAATATAATACTTGTAAAATGTCTACGAATATGTGTCCAGAGTGACATAAAGTAGAATGTCTAGCTGCAGGAAAAGCACATATGGGACACTGATTCAGTGGAAAAATCCTAGGAAAATGAAATCCACACATCAAAGAGGTAGCTTATTTAAAATAGCCCTGCTTAACCAATTCCTCAGTATTGCTCAGCAGTCTTGAACTTTACCAGACAAGATTAGATGAGGGGATACAGGAGATCCAAAGAAGAGTCATGATTTCGTCGACGGTTCATTTAGTCAGCACGAAAGTATCATGATGAAGCTCATCAAACTCAAGTGGTAGCACTAGAAGAGCGGTGTTTTATATTCTAGAAAAGTATATGAGTAAAATTCCAATAACATTTGTTTGTGATTATGAATGATAGTTACAGTGGTGACATATACCAGAATAACAGTGTTATTTATCTACAAATCCTTGGTAAAAGCCTTCTGATATGGCCTGACTCATACAGTTTACTGGCTCATTTTGACTACTTTCCAGTCACATCACCACAACAAGTTAATAGCTATCAGTATGTCAAAGGTAGTTTGTTAATAATTAAATTTTGCTAGGAGTGTGCTCTATCTCTATATACATTCTCACATAACATGATAAGTTGTCTTTATTGGTTAATTCAAACATAGAATTCAAACAACAGACAAGCCTGGCAACTTTTCTCCCACTGGTATGAATCATATGAAATTAAGATCATTGCAATTTGGCATCGAAATTTACAACACCCATTTTGCTGTATTTCCACATACTGTAATATTTTACACATGCACAAGCAAATACAGAATATCTCAGTGAAGCGCAAATTATCTCACCTCTCTGAAAGACAGAAACCATTATCATTTAGTGTTGGGACTGTATGTTGAGGATTCATTTTCAAAAACTCTGGTTTCAGATGGTCACCTGCTCGAAGATTGGTGAACTTCATGTTCAGCTTCACACCTATATCCTGAGCCACCATTTGAACTGTCATGCAAGGAGCACTGCCTGGCCAGTAGTAAAAGTCCATGGATGCCATTGTGAGTCTGTAAAAGTGAAAAAGAGACTTCAAAGAACATGAAACTATGACGAAGCTGCTAATAGTTTTTGTACTGGGAAGACATGTGTGAGATCATTTTGGAGAGTGCACTTCTTCATAAATTGAATCTTTTCTAGAAAATTGTTGCAGGAGTATTTTTATCCCAAAAAATTAGAGTGTTTTCATGTATCGATCATATTCATTGTATTCCATAGGTTCAATAAAGAATGATAACCTTCAGGGATGGGGTCACTCTTTGCTGCTTTGGATCACGTTCAGATTCCATCATATTGTTTCAAACGGTCCCTAGTGGTTCAATCCTTTACACAAGAGCAAAGGTTTTGGTCATACTACACTCCAGAGGACAATCAATTTGAATAGATGGCAGGTTCATCGTGTCCTTAGAGAATGGATGAATCATCCAGAGTGTGTCATCAATGTCAACATTTTCCAACACAATCGGCCCATTGTTCATTGCACTCTAAACCGTCATTTTCATCTGTGAAATATGTGTGAGAATCAAAGCCCCAAGGGAAGGGATGGTTTATTAACATCTTTGATGCCACCCTCTGAGGCCTTTTTGTGTTGATTCTGAGTGGTGGTGTGTCTGAAATGTTTTTCTCCTCCCCCCCCCTTAAGAAAACCACGTGATTTCAAAGCTGGGCATCACGGTTCTGACCTCCATCACAAAGGAATCAAGAGAAGGGGTGAAATATAGGTAAGAAGGATTGTGACAACCTTCCCATCAAGTGACATAGCCACAGTGCTGTTGGACAAACTTTGGTGAAATTTGATGCTATGTGAGATTAGTAACCCACCTCACATGAAATTCTGATCTCTGGTGTCTTTTTCTGTATGTGTCAACACACTGCTGTCCAAAGCATTGTCAAGCTGGAGGGTGATGTTGTATGGCACTACACCTTTGCACGATTGTGGAGAAAGGTTGTAGACACCTTTGATACAAATTTCAACCTTCCGCATTGCAATGGGAGACAAGTATGGGGCTTCTATAAACTGACACTTTAATTCTGTTGCACATTGTATATGATCAAACAATTTGTGGCAGTGGCTAATAAAGTATATTTTTAATTCACTTGTGAATGGCTTAGAATTACCAATTTCATGTTTTGCATTACTTGGTAGTTTGTTGAATATCTTTGTACCAGACTACTTAATTCCACTTTGAAACCAACATAATTAGCTGAAGATCACATGAAACTTCTTTGTCTCTTATTCTAATTGTAGAAGTTACATTTTGGCCAAAACTGATGTTTATTATCAGTTTCAGTAATAGAAAGTTATAAGGAGTAAAACTTCTGGGAAGTGGGTGTAAGAATTCCAAGATAGTTAAAGAGACCTCTGCAAGATGTCCACTTATCTACTTTAGACAGTATTCTCATAATTGCTCACTTCTGTTGAATAAACACTATTCTTGCTTTATGTTCCCTACACCAGAAGACAATTCCATAAGACAATGTGGAGTAAAAATAAACATAGTGAGCCAAAACCTTCTCAATCTGTTCAAGAATTACCTGAAAAATTATTCAAACAAACAATTCGTGACTGGCTAGTCCTCCACCCATTCTATGACATAAGAGAATTTATCAACTGTAATATAATACTATAATGTTAACAAGAAACCTGTTGTTTCTTTCAAACTATTAATTGTATTTTAGTATGTATATGACGTTGTCTATTGCTGTAATGGCCGAATGACAATAAAATTATTATTATTATTATTATTATTATTATTATTATTAATACAATGAGAGATAATTCTTAGTGTAAAATATGCTGAACTGAGTTTCTTCTTTAGTTTCCATTTTAGCTTTTCCTCCATTTGGACTCTTAAGAAAATTTACACAAAATTGTAATGTGGCTCATCAACAATTCTAATCTGAAATTCTTTTTTAGTTTTAGTAAATGGTATAGTACATGATGATACAAATTTTCAGTGAATTATCTGACAGTGAAAAAAATTACAGTACTGGTATTCAGTAAGTATTTATTTCTTGAACCACACTGACATGTTGATCAATTTGCCCTTCAAAATAGTACACTGTTGGTTAAAAAATAGATGCCCAGTAGCATATGAGGGGGTACCCCAAAAAAATGGAATTACTTATAAAAACAAATTATTTTCAAATTGTGTACAAAACAACTTTATCCTTTTCAAAATACTCTCCATTACAACTAATAGATTTGTCCTACCAGTGTTTCCACTGTTGGAAACATTTTTTTGTAGTCATCTTTAGAAATGACTGACAGCTCCTCCCTTGGGTTTTCTCCTTCACTTCCTCAATGTTGTCAAATCAGAGTCCTTTCATGCTCCTTTTCATGCACAGAAATAAGAAAAATTCACACAATGCCATATCAGATGAGTAAGATGCTTGGGACAGTGGAACCATGGCATTTTTAACAAAAACTGTCTAACAGAGATGGCTGTGTTGCAGGTGCATTGTCATGGCGGAAGAACCAGTCTGCTGTCTGCCACATTGTGTCTGTTTTGATGAACACCGTTGCTCAATCTTTTTAAAACTTCCAAATAAAAGGTTCGATTGTTGGTCTGACCTGGGGGAACAAACTCTGAATGAGCTACACCCTTGGCATCAAAAAAGAAAAATCTGCAATATATTAATGTTTTATTTGACTTGATGGCATTTTCTTGTACGGGGTGACAATGACGTCTTTCAGTGGCTTCACTGTTGCTTTGTTTCTGGGTCATAACCATAGCACCACGACTCATCACCAGTAATGACCTTGTACAGGAAATCTTGATCAGTTTCAAGTTGTATTTTCCAAGCATGTCATGTTTCAACTCGACGTTCCTTTTGATTGTCAGTCAGAAACCAAGGAACAAATTTGGCAGCAACCCTCTTCAATCCAAAATCTTTCGTTAAAATTCGCTGAACTGCGCACCAAGATAACCCACTAATCTCTGACAGCTGATCAATTGTCAAACCAACAGAACAAGCCAGGTGGACAACTCTTTATTTTTTTTTTTGGGTACCCCCTCTTTTATGGACTCATATTGTGTCTGACATAGTTCTACAAGTGACAATATTAACATATTAGCATAGGTTCTTCACATTTACATTGACCATCTGCAGTTGGCTGACTGAAACTTATTACATCTTAATGCCTAGTCAGGTTTGAGTCCATTGAAAACATATGCCCCGGTGACTGTATTTATTTAAAGTAGAAATGGTTACAGCAATATGGTGCAAATAATATTTATTGCAGATCCAGATTTCAATAGCAGTGTGGTTATTTTCAGTGGTAAAAGACATATAAAGAACCTGAGTTGTTGTGGAAATCAGCCTTATGCAAATACAATTAGTTTATTTGTATATTTACTCAGACAAGTTTCGATACCAATGTGACATATTCTGTGAGTCAACTTTTTATTTCTTAAAATTACATCACTAACTGAACTGTATTATTACACATCGGTTTTAGTGCTCGTTTTCGCTGTTTCGTACTCAGTGAGTACGTCGTCAGAAGTGTTTGCTCAGATCACATTTCGACACATTTTGTGTAAGTGCATGTGAGGTGAAGTAGTGAGCGGAAATTTGTGAAAAACTGAGTGAAAACAATGCACTAAATGGCAGTTGGTTGAGACACCAACCAGGGACACGAAACAGGATGAAAAATTTTACAGATGACATGCTGTCAAAAGAAAAAAAAAGAAAGAAAAAAAAATGAAAATGAGCACTAAAACTGATGTACAGTTCAGTAGGCGATGTAATTTTAAGAAATGAAAATTCCACCCATAGAAGATGACACATTGGTACCGAAACATGTTTGAGTAAATATAAAAATGAACTAATTGTGTTTGCATAAGGCTTGTGGCAACACTGAGGTGCCATAACATCCATGGCATGCAAAAACGCTTTGGGCCAATGCGGCCATTATGTTCTGTCTATGTGATACTTTCGATGTGTAATGACGTATATCTGAAGCGTGACAATAAATGTGCTCATTGTTTTAACAAGTCGATCAATGGGTTGTTATTTATAACGATAAGGACCCAAAATTCCACATTGGTGACCCCGACGACAGTTTGTGACGCTCTTCCCGTGTTCTACGTGAGTTCAATAACAATAACAATCGTGTGTGTATGAGTGAACCGCCTGTATCGTCATGTGGCCTACGCAACGAGGTGTACTGCCGTACGATTTCTACGGTCAGAATCTGACCATGCCATCCACCTGCACTACGCATGAACACTATACATCGAACATTTCGAGGCCCTCCGTCCTGCGAGTGGATTGCAGTACCACAACACTCACAGACAACGCGTACGTACCGCCCGCCATCTTGCCTCAAGATTGTTCTTTCGAACATACAGGACAAAGTGTGAAAACAGATCCGGACATTCCACCGCTAATGTCACACGCTCAGGGATGCGCAACCCCCCTCAGAACTTTGCACCAACTTTCGGAGCAGTGCCACTACACGGCTGCTACATCATCCGCGCCGCAAATCAGTTCCGCGCCTGGCTACGCACAGCCTCAATTTTCTGATCGAACTGAACAGTGTATAGTGAATGTGACCTCTCCTAGTACCTCGCCCACTTTTGCTAGACATCAGACAGCAATAACGACCGATCCGAGGGGTGTAACAGTTTAAACAGTTTACGGGGCCCCCGGCCTAACCCCCCTCCCACCCTCCCCCGCCCCCCGGCAGACGCCATATTGACTGCTCCCACACCTGTGGCTGTGGCTCTTACACACCCAGTGGTCGTGGATTCCAAACCAACTAAGTTACCTAAACTGCCGACTTTTGCAAAAACGCAGCCCAACACATGGTTCGTGTTAGTCGATTCTATTTTCGCCACCACAGGCATTGACTCAGAAGAATCAAGCTTCGTGTTTTTGGTGGGACATTTGCATGACCATTTGTATTTGATTAGCGACATTGTGATCAGCCCGCCGCCTTCACCGAAATATACGAACGTGAAACTCGTCTCCGGACGAGATTATTCATCACATCATTCACGAGGAACACCTGCACAACCTCACCCCATTGGGACTATGGCGACGACTCCGCGCCCTCACACCTGTGGATTTGCTACCCGATACAGCGTTATGGTTGATGTGGCTTGTCAAAATGCAGGAAGCATTACAACTACAGCTCCTGCCGCTCACCAACAGCACCTTGGATGAGAAGCTTTCAGTCACGGATCGAGCTTTCAGGATTATTAACAGGCGAGTGCACAGCATGAAGAGTGGGGGTAGCGATGTCAACAGCACGCCACCCGCCCTTCCCCTTCCAGGATTCAGGCGAGCTCGCTTTCTCAGCGCTCACGCTACGACAGCGGTGACATCTGCCCGCCGTCATGGGGAACCAGATACAGCCTCCACGACATCCGCCATGACAACCGACACACTGCACTGCAGCACTCCACAACGGGCACAGCCGACACCAGGAGCTCTACATTACCCCCACCTAATGCAGCCTGGCCGCTGTGTTGGTTCCATGCCAACTTCGGCGATGCAGCCAGGAAATGTCGCAGCCCTTGCGCGGCGGGAAACGCAGCTCACGAGGTGCCATAGGTGCAGCGTCTCACGCACAGGAAAAAAGATGCCTTAGCAACAACAGCATCTAACACGGTAAGCGCCGACAGTTGTCCATTCGCTCTTGACCTCGTCTCAGGAACTAAATTCCTCGTTGACAGTGGTGCTGATACGAGTGTTCTTGCACCTACCATGTTAACTTCCTCGCCCAGACTCACGCGGCTAATGACTCTCACTCAAAGTGTTAGGTACGGCACCTTTAACGCTCAAACTGTCAAAAAGACTCGAAGCTTTCGTGGACTTTTCATGTGGCACAGGTGACTTGTCCGGTGTTAGGCATTGACTTTCTGCGACACCACAAATTTTCGCTAGACATTCCGTGAAGTACATTAGTCCACCAACCTTTGCAAAAGACTATCGCCTTTATGGCCACTGCGTCTGTACCAACCATTCGGTCAACAAACATTTACATTTCACTATTGCAGACCGAATTTGCTCTTCTTGCAGCCAAGTTAACTAGTAAAAGTTGCAACGTGCTACTACAACGACAAGAAATCAGTGAACTCAAGCAAACGCAGGCCAAGCTCATCTCCCTTATCGAGCGTACCGAACAGACATTACAGAACATGAAATCCGAACTCGCCTCACTTCCAGGTATTCGCTCTTCTCACAAACCCGCGTGCGCTCAAATCATTGACTCATTGCACGAGTGTTCGAACGCTAATGACGCACCCCGCGCGCATAGCATGTTGTCAATCATGAGTGGTGCATGTCACAAACTCAGTACGACTGAGGGCCCTCCGGTCAGACACCGACCACGACGCCCGAATCCACACAAAACTCAAAGCAGCGAAAGCAATCATCTATGACCTATTAAAAGCAGGCATTGTACGCCCATCCTCCAGTGACTGGTCGTCACCGATTCATCTCACACCGAAGAAGGATGGTTCCTACAGACTCTGTGGCGATTATACACGTCTCAATGACCGCACAATCATGGACAATTATCCAGTGCCAAACATTCAGGACTTCGCTTCTCAATTGGCTGGCGCTAAAATTTTCAGTGTGGTAGACTGTGAGAAAGCGTATCACCAAATACCAATGTACGAACAAGATATCCCTAAACCGGCCATCACCACACCCTTCGGCCTCTTCGAATACGTTTACTTGCCTTACGGATTGAAAAACGCCGCCCAAACCTGGCAGAGCTTCTTAGATACAGTGTTACGACCCCTACCTTTCTGCTATGCGTACCTGGACGACATTTTGATCTTTTCTTCCTCTCGGGAGGAACAAAAGCTTCACATCTGGGCGCTGTTTGACACATTACAATCCCATGGTGTGATCGTCAACAAAGACAAATGCAAACTGAGACAGGATTCATTTGTTTTTCTGGGACACACAGTTTCAGCCGATGGCATCCGGCCCACACAAAAGAAAATAGACATTATCAAACAGCTGCCGATACCAGAAACATACCATGAACTCCGCCGGTTCTTACGAATGATAATTTTTTCCGCCGCCACATTCCAAGAGCCGCGGAACTACAGGTCTCCCTCACAGACGCACTGCGCGGGCCACAAACGCCAGGCGACAGGCGCCTGCCGTGGACAGATGTCATGCGTGAGTCTTTCAAAGAACTCAAAACCGCACTCGCGGAAGCCATCACGCTTGCCCATCCACACCCGGATGCAACACCTTCGCTCACCACGGACGCTAGCGAAATATCTATCGGCGCAGTATTTCAACAGCACAGAGGAGAGGTGGTGCAACCTCTTAAAGTTCTTTTCAAAAAAACTTTCTCCCTCTCAGTGCAAATGGTCCGCTTTCGACAGAGAGCTCTTAGCTGTCTACAAAGCCATCAGATATTTCTGCGAAGACGTCGAGTGACGCCCCCTCACGATCTTTACAGACCACAAACCTGTCGCCCAAGCACTCACAAATCCTCCAGCCGACCGACCTCCTAGGAGGTTCCATTATTTCGACCTCATTTCACAATACACAACTAATGTACAATACGTTCGAGAATCCGACAACATAGCCCCTGATTATTTCTCCCGGATCTTTGGCATATCTTCCTCAATCGACTTCGAAGCTCTTGCTCGAGCGCAAACAAATGGTGACTCCTTGGCGAGCCTTTTATCTGAGAATAATCACTCTCTGCGCCTGGCGCGCAAGATGATCCCCGGCACACGCTCGGAGCTATGATGTGACACTTCCACTGGCGTGCCACGCCCCCTCGTCCCCTCCTCTTTGCATGGCTCGGTGTTTGACGCACCGCACAGTCTCGCCCACCCGAGCATTTGCGCAACTACGCACATCATTGCCGAGCGTTTCGTAGGGCCTTCGCTTCGCAAAGACTGTCGCGACTGGTATCGCACTAGTTTTTCGTGCCAGCGGTCCAAAGTCGAACGCCACTCCACACCCCCCCTCTCAGGCGTCTTCCACTCTCCTTCTGGAAGACTCCACCACATCCACATCGACATTGTCGGCCCCCTTCCCCAGGTGAATGGTTACCGATACTTGCTTACTTTTATCGACAGAACAACTAGATGGGTCAGGGAACCCCTCTAGCCGATATTTCAGCCGAAACAGTCGCCAACACTGTCCTCTCCACATGGGTCGCACGTTTTGGCTGCTCCAAAACCATTACTACATACCAAGGTCGTCAATTCGAGGCTGTCCTCTTCACAAAAGTGTGCGAGCTCTTCGGCGTCGGCCGCATTCGCACGTCAGCCTACCACCCCCAATCAAATGGCTTAGTGGAACGATGGCACCGCACATTAAAGACAGCGCTAATGTGCCACGAGGAATTGTGGTTACATGCCCTCCCGTGGGTACTGCTAGGCCTCCGTTCTGTACATAAAGATGGCCTGCAGTGCTCAGTGGCCGAACTGCTCTATGGCGAGCCGTTGACCCTACCAGCCGAGTTTGTCGAGCCTTCACCACTCCAAGATACCATCGAATACCCAGTGCTAATCTAGAACATACGACAGACGATACGAGCGCAGAGAGCACCTGCTCCGAAAGCACATACTCCGCCTAAAACATTTGTGCACGCCGATGCTTAGGGACAATACAGTGCGCGTCGCTCTGCAACCCCCATACACAGGCCCTTACAGGGTACTTAGGCGCTCGTCGAATACATTTGACATCTGTATCAAAGGAAAACCCTCGATAGTGTCAGTGTCTCGACTAAAGCCGCCGTGGGTCATTGCAGACAACACCTCCAGCGACCCGACGCCACCGACCACGACGGACGACGACCTCCACACTGCCGCCTCCTCAAGGGACGACACGCCGGCCATGCCCCTTCCCCAACGCCAGAAACCCTCACTGGGCAGAGACCGGGGTCCACGCCCTTCACCCTACCCTCTCTTGCTGTGCCCGTCACACACTTCTCACCAGACATTCAACAACCCACTACTGTCCCCATCGACGTCTCACACTTTTCACCATCTGACATCTGTATAACTACCACAAATAATTCTCTGTTAGACATCCATGCTCCCCCCCCCCACCCCCCCACTCCGCTGACGATGACACCTTCCAACTTTCCGTTCTCCACTCCTCACCAATCCCCAATTCCTTAGATCCTTCCCACATTCAACCTTTCATTGAAGCCACAGGGACACTGTATGTGTTGTACCCCGTGTCTCCGTCTATTCTCCCCACCCCGTCACCTCACGAACCTGTCGCCGCATTTTCCCACCGGTGTGGCACCGTGATTACATTTTTCCGTCCAAAAGGGCTCAAACCCCGGCCCCGCCCCGCCCCGCCCATTTCCCCCTCCAAACGAAGACGGTGCGACACCTGCACCCTCCCCCCCACAACCCCCACAAGAGCCAGAGCCTCGTGCTCCGCACTGCAAGGGGGGCGGGGGGCTCTGTGGCAACACTGATGTGCCATAACATCTCTGGCACGCAAAAACTCTTCGGGCCAAGGCGGCCATTATGTTCTGTCTATGTGATACTTTCAATGTGTAATGACATATATCTGAAGTGTGACAATAAATGTGCTCATTGATTTAACAAGTGGATCAACGGGTTGTTATTTATAACGACAAGGACCCAAAATTCCACAGGCTGATTTCCAAAACAATTTAGTTCTTTAATCACAAATACGGAAGAACGAAAAGAGGAGCTTCAAATCTTAGTGAAATGAGTATATAAAGTACCAATTACAAAAAGGTTACGTGCATGCCTTATTCTATGTACAGTAGTATAAGCTTTAAATGTACATCAGTGATCAAATATGTGCTAATAAGTGTAAGTTTTAACATTTAAACTGTTTATATACACATGTGGCGTCTCTGGTGCAGAGTGCCCTATCTTTGGCACCTTCCTTTTTTGGACTGGTTGTTCTTGTGTAAACTTTCAGCATGTAGATGTGTAGCAGCCATTCTTTGTTATATGTACAAGTGACCAGTAAATGTGTATTCAATATTAAGTGTCTTATCTCTCTATTAATCTTCCGTGATAACCACAGTGGCGACCCTGGAACGATCATCGTCTCATCAAGTGTTATTTGTGCTTGTTTTCGTCATTCTCAAACATCATGTACCAGACTGCATTTTTTCCACCACAATGGATGTACCAATGTCTTTCACTGCAAGGGTAATGGGTCCCATCAACTATGCCGCTTGTGACCATGTGTGGACAAGTGTACCACCTGCTTCGAACTCGGTTAAAAGTGAATAGTTATTTATGCCTGGCCACGCCAGCAGCCATCTAACCTTACCTGGTTCAACATGACCACCGCCTGGTGTGGCAGCACAACAGCCACAACATGGACAGTGCCTGCCACCTAACCACAACGTGGACGACCTTCTAGTTGAAGACACTGTGGTTTATCCTTCACATACATCATTACCTTCGGGATGGCTTGACGTGCCAGCAAAGTTCCAGGACAGTGAATCGAACATTTCTACACATGGGGTAGCACATTCTAATTTACATAGTATCACAGCAGTTCCCCCCTCCCCCCCACATGCTGTTTCAGTGACGACAGTTGCCTTGACTGCGTTGGTTTCTGTGACTGTCACATCGTGGTTGCACCACGACCACCTTCCGCTCACTTTCGTAACAGCACCAGCCATTCCACCGATGCCTGTTACCAGGTCCACCGCCCCATTGCTCCACCATAACCGCCCCCCCTCTCTCTGTTGCACTGGTACGGGCTGTTACACCTGCACTGTGTTCTTTGTCAGACTTGCCAATTGGACACACCTTGCCAGTTGATACGCCCACTCCCTCCATATCATGTGCTGCATATGGCCACTACCCCACCCAGACCTCAGGCAATGCACCGTTCACCACTACTGCTCTCCCGGTTTCGGAGGCATCCTGCTCTGCCCGCACCAAGCATCATCTGCCAGAGCTGCCTCAACATTAGTTACCAGGCAGTTTCCCTAAGCTACCTGCATTGCAAAAAGACAACCCAAAAACTTGGTTCGCCTTGGTGGACCACCACCTGCACATCCACAGCATTTCCAATGACGGCGCCAGTTTTGTCTGCCTGGTGAGCCATCTCCACGCACATACGGACTCATCAGCGACTTGCTCCTCTCACAGCCCACTTCGCACAAATATTCGATGGCTAAATCACTGCTTATTGAATGCCTTTCCTGCCCTCCAGCAGTGGCGATCCATCACATTATCCAAGAGGAGCATCTTGATTACCACACTCTTTCTCAATTTTGGCAGCACCTATGTGCATTAATCGATGACCAAGCATTGTTTGACACTGCCCTTTAGACGTTGTGGATAGTCAAAATGCCTTTGTATCTGCAGCTTCATCTGCTGTCTCACGTCACTGATCCACTCGAGGTTTGGTTACACAAGGCAGATCAGGCTTATGCCATCATTCGTCACCGATGCCGCCAGTCACGACCGACATCTCATCCACCCTCAATTGGCTCACCTGTGCCTCTGGTTCCGCACTCTGCTGACAGATGCTGGTGCGCTCACCTCGGCGCCTCAGATGCCCTTCAGGAACTGCCACCTAGCAGCCTACAGGATATACTGTCAGTGGGCTCCTGACAGCCTCCAACCTCGCCCGAGCAGTGGCCCAATCGGCTACTGGCCCCGCTGCAGTCAGCTGCAATCCCCACCCACACTGCATCGTCCTCCCAACTGGCCTACCCACTGTGCTGGTTCCATGCTACTTACGGGGATGCTGTTCGCAACTGCCGTGCGCCCTGCACCTATCGAAACAAGACTAGCAGGCACGTTTAAGTGCCACATCCCACCATGTACCTTCACGGTGCCTATCTTCTGACGCTGCACCACTCACTTCAGCGACTTGACGCCTCTATGCCACAGATATCTCGACTGGCGTCCGCGTTCCCAACAACACTGGCGGCTGACGTTAACATCATACCGGCAAGCACGATGTCGACGCGCTGTCCCCCTCTACCCTCACCTTGATCGCTGCCATCCATTCTTCCATTGCATTCCAAGCCTCCATCAAGATGTCACTCCACCTCTCACCAGTTCACGCCTTACCTTGGACCTTCCACACTGCCGATGTCGATAAACCTGTGATTGGGTTGGACTTTCTACACCATTACGAACTTTCACCAGACCTGCAGGCCACTGCACTCAACCACCCATCCGGCTCTATGGTTCCATGCACACCTGAGTTCAGCACCACTCCACTCTCTGCCTCCTTGGCTACACTTTCCATGTGTGGTTCCCTGGTCAAGTGCATAACCACACAGCTCTCTGATCTGTTGTATGTGCACTCCCAGACTGATGAACTCTGCACCCAGAAAGATGAATTAAGTTCCCGCATCACCTCTGCCAAATTGTCACATGCACAGCATACCATACATCGCCTATCTGCAGGCCCACAGCGAGGCGGCCCTGCACATGCCTCTACAGCGTCTTCTCGCCAACCTGCTCCAGTGTTGAGCATTCCACTGACTGTTGTTTTCTTCGCATCACTGCGGATGAATCTCCAAGATGCACCTGTGTGCGCCCCTCCAGATTCTTTGCACTGCTTCACTCCTGCATCGCGCCTTCTGTCGCCAACTGAAGCTGACGCCCTGCCTATGTCACCCTGATTCATCAAGGAGAGTGAACTAATGTTGCCTGTGGGTACCTTCTTGGTCCCTCATGTTGACTTCCCTACGAGATTATCGGCCATCAGTAATGGCACTTGCTGTGAGATATGCACCACTGATGGCCGACCTGTTCGTTGTAAGGCCAGGCGCCTTAACACTTCCAAACTTCTGCACACTACGGAGATCATTCGGGCATCCTCCATTCCCCCAATAGCAACTGGTCTTCCCATGTTCACCTTGTTCCCAAAAGCGACGGCTCCTTATGCATGTGTGGGGACTACAAGTCCCTTATGCCAGCACCATTATCGATAACTACCCCATACCACACATCCAAGATTTCACACAGTTGCTTCATGGTTCTACCTTTTTCTCTGTATTAGATTGTTCCAAAGCATATCACCAGATTCCTGTGTGTTCACCGGATATTCTGAAGATGGCCATCACCACACCCTTTGGCCTATTTGAATACTGTTACATGCCTTATGGATTGAAAAATGTTGCACTCCCTCTGTATTTTGCTTACGCTTACTTAGACAACATCCTTACCTTTTCCTCCTCTGCTGAGGAGCATCAAGTTCACCTTTCTTCAGTCCATTCGGTCCTCACTGCTAATGGCGTGGTGATCAACCATGATAAATCTCAACTATGTTCCACATCTGTTACCTTCATTGGCCATTCCATCTCTGCCGATGGCCTCCAACTGACGAGTTCTCGTGTCGAAATCCCTCTCCCTGACAATTATGTGCAGCTCTGTCATTTTCTGAGTATGGCAAACTTTTACCACCGCCATATTCCTGAAACTGCCTTCGTCCAAATGGCCCTCACCGACGCTCTCTCTGCCAAGCACACCACTGGAAAATGGAAGTTGGAGTGGACCCAGCCTATGTTCGACGCTTTTGGTAACCTTAAAACTGTCCTAGCCAAATCTGTAACACTCACCCACCCTAAGCCTGTGACCCGTGTCTCGATCATGACTAATGCCACTGTCTCAGCTGTGGGTGCTTTCTTTACAGCAGCACACTGCCAACTCCACCCTGCCCCTCCGCTTCTTTTCCAAGAAACTGACCAAGATCCTGTGCAAGTGGTGAGCATTTGACCGTGAGCTGCTCACAGTATACGAGGCTATTAAACATTTTCATAGTGACCTTGAGGAGCGACCCTTCACGATCTATACCGATCACAAGCCACTCGTGGACGCTGCTTCTAATCCTGCCGAAGACCTTCCACCCAGGCGTTTCCGCCATTTGAACTACATACATCTGTCAGCACTCTTCCGACACATGATATATCTGTGGCACGGAGAACATTGTGGCAGGCAACCTTTCCTGCATCTGTGTGTTAACCGCATCCCTGGACCTAGAGGAGCTCGCCTGACTACAAGACGATGACGATGATATACAGCAACTAAGATCAGACAATGGCTCATTGCTCTCTGTCCAGCCCCATATACTGTTACCTGATTCAGCAATCCCTGTCCTTTGTGACACATCTATAGGCACACTTCGCCCCCTGGTCCCCATCACCCTTTGTCATAGGGTCTTTACCACCTTGCATGGCTTAGCTTACTCTGGGACACAGGCCACGACGTAGCTGGTTACGGAGTGCTTTGCCTGGCCTGGTGTGAAGCACGACTGTCGCACTTGGAGCCATGCATGCGTTCCGTGCCAGTGCAGTAAGGTTGGCAGGCAAGCCCAACCTCCTCTGGGCAAGTTTAACATCCTGAAGGGCATTTTCAGCACGTCCATATTGACATCGTTGGTCCCCTTCCTCTGTCTGAGGGTTACAGATATATCCTATCAGTTATCGATCGTGTGACCCGCTGGGTTGAGGTGGTCCCCCCTTACTGACATCAAGGCTGAGACTGTCGCCCATTCCTTCAACAACGTGGGTTGCTCGCTTTGGCTGTCCCCTATCTCTCACCACCGACCAGGGACGCCAATCTGAGTCACCCTGTTCGCACGACTCTGTGTACTCTGTGGCATCGCCAAGTTTCATACCACAGCTTACCACCAGCAGGTAAACGGCCTCATTGAGTGGTGGCACCGCACACTGAAGGCTGCCCTAATGTGCCACGGGGGCCTATGGTCAGAAGTATACTCTTAGGAACTTTCAAGCACATAAAACAAATAAGGTAGTTCTAATTAAACACATATTTTCAGTGGACAAGTATTTGTTCCACATATTTACGTGATGTTGTTGAAAGTTGATTAGCTTTAACACCAAACTGTCTAAGTTTCAATGCATTTTGTATGAAAGCTATGAGATAAGACATTATAGAGCAGAAAGATTTTGGGTCTCTTAGACGCACTGCTGCTGATATGATAGCTTATAACACCATTTCTGTCTATTAAACAAATGAAACTCCAGGTAAGAATATCAACAACGTAGGAAAAGAGAGATTACTACTTCCTGTAAAGAAGACACATGAAGTTGCAGACAGGTACAATTAAAAGACACTTGCATAAAGCTTTCGGGCACAGCCTTCATCAGCAAAAAAGAAACACATGCCACTCATACAAATAAGCAAGCATAATGCACACAGGACCGCCAACTACAGCATCTCGGGCATTCCGACCTGAGATGCTGGAGTTGGTGCTGATGTGTGCAAGATGTGTGCTTGCTTATTTCTGTTGATTCTAATTCCTTCAGATGTACTCAAATTTTAACAATGTTTCAAGAAATTTTTATTAATTTACGTCTTTTGAACAAGATTTTTTGTATTTTTAAACCATGTTCATTGTAAAGCGTGCAATAATAACTTATGCCATTGGTTAGTTCACACTATTATCTCGTGTATGTGTAAGTGTAAAACATGTCGCTGTGGTTTAGTTACAGCCACCTTATTTGTTTTGTGCAATAAGCTTTTAAAACTATAAAATAATAAATAAAATGACAAAGCATACGAATTATTAAATAAAGTTAATACATGTTAATCCATCAGACATGTAAGCCATCAGACTGTAGATTAGTATGACATTCACTGAAACCAGCTCCACTACGCCTGTTTATCGATTCATTTAGGAAAGTATTAAAAAATTATTCACAAAATAATAAAACACAGGTCACTTACGTTAACAAAAACACAAGGAATTAATTACATATACACACCTTCAGACTGATGTTATTTTGTTTGACTGTTTTGTCGATTTCTTAGTGAGGTTTTGTACTGGGTTCTACATTCATGGGTGGTTTTTAAACATCGAAAATTATTATATTTTTCCTATCAAAGCCCACCAACATTCTTCCAGAAACAATTTTTTCAGTTGAAATAGTCGGTTAAAACATAACAGCAATAATATACCTCTTTAGACACTTAAACATCAGAGAAAGAGTAGGTAATGAAACTACTGAGTTTCTGAAGAGTTATGGTATAATTGCTGTCTCAACTTTCTTACAATACGTTTTTGAACAGCAATATTTCCTAACTTGCAACATTTTAAGAGAAGATAAAGTGCTCTTTTTATTGGGAACTTTAAAATGCAGCGTATTATTTCTGCGACATACACTTATTAGTGAGGTCAAAATACTGTGTGCATGTGGTCTTATAAATCTGAATATTTATTCGAATACATTTGTGTAAAAAACTTTGTATCATGGTAATCAACGAAATGTTAATTTTATTTTAACCTAGAAGAACAAGAAAAATACATTTTGAAGGATGCTCTTCAAATTTCATGTAACTATTGTGATAGACTAGAGAGTAAAGGGACAAAAATACGTTTGTGTTAGGAGTGGTATTGAAGCAAGTGCATTGTTCCACCTTGCACCTTGTTTCACCATATTCCATTTAGTGCACTTCGCCACTGATACCTGTTTCTGAGACAGGCACAGGTCCAAGTGGAAGGAAGGAGGAAACGTATTCCCCCCCCCCTCTCCCCCCATGCTCCAAATAACATTTTCGCTAAAGCATGTATATTTTTACATGTACAAAGCAACCACACAGAAAATTATCTAGCCCTATATTCCCTACCTAAGAAAACAACAATATACTTTGCAGAAGCCACCGCAATCAGAGAAGCATAAAAAAAGTAAAAAGAAAGCTAGCTTCTTGCTACTGCGAAATGAAGGCTTTATCTCAGCCCACAACTGTAAATATGCGTTATTGGCAAAATGTCGTTTCTACAGTTGTATTTCATCCTAGTAGCTTCACACTAGGACTACTGATATTTTTAAAAATATCGGGCTTCCGATATATAGAATTTCGAGAAAATATCGCTATCAACCCTCGATGTCTCGGAAGAAGCTTTGATATATTTCGTTAAATCAGTAGTAAAAATATCGATGTACAATCTTATGAAAATATCGGCGCGCATTGTAAATATACGGCCGATTTTAGAGCTGTATATTTACGTATTGCTTTATTATTAGATATGTCTTACATCAGCCTGTTTATCCCCCTTAGAGCAAGGATTGCAAGGAAACCGATGCATGTTCTTGCTTAGCGATAACCACTTTGCTAACAGTGGTAACTGCATCAAAGTGACACAATAAAAGTGTCGACTTCCCTGTTTTATCATTTCTGTAAATTCTGGCGACCTAGCAGTCGTAATGTCAAAATGGCATGAATGTTGCAGTTTCTACTAGTAGCGCCAAGTGCGGATTACATCAGCATTTCCCCTCACACGTTTCCACCCATCGCAAAGACCAATCCTGTCATTTAGATTTTTGTTCATCATTTTCAGCAACTGTTTCTGGTCGTTCTTCAGCATTCGTGGCATCCATCTGGAGGACAATTTTCACATTTGTAAGCCTTAGTGCAGGACTGTGTACACAGATCCCACGGAATGCCAGCTTTGGAGGCGGTTTGTATCACATTCATTCGGCGATCCTCCAAAACAACTTTCTCCACTTGCTAAATCATGTCGTCACACTGGCTGGTGCGGGCCCGAGATTGTCTTGGTTTGTTGCCACATGACGTTCTGCTTTCTTTGAACTATCACATCCGTGAACACACGTTAGACGCATCCATTTATCACCCAACTGGCGAGAAATTTTAGTCGGTGTTACACTACCCAAAGGAAAAAAATAATTATTACACACTTTTCTTATAATGAAAACGTTACCATCTTAGATATGAAAAATAGTCATCACTCTCGCCACTGTCCCCAGTTTCCCCCCTGCTCATTGATTCTTGTCCTCTGCCGCTCCTCTACCACCACATTGCCCCAACACTACAGCTCCACGCCCTCCACATCCTCTCCCAACGAAACTTTAATCGTCTCCCATTATCCAACCATGAAACTCGCCTTGTATATATCCGTCCTACCACATCCGTGGGAGCCCTACTATACTGCACTTGTCAGAGCTCCCTTCCCCTTTCAATTCTCTCAATCCACTCCCTAAGTCTTGGTTCGGAACTGTATCCCTCTCCACTCTTCCCCCATCCATCATCGAAGCATTCACCCAAACAAACCCCCTCCCAAATGCTACCTTTAAATGCTACGTTTCGCCGGTCCGTGTGGCCGAGCGGTTCTAGGTGCTTCAGTTTGGAACCGCGCGACCGCTACGATCACAGGTTCCAATCCTGCCTCAGGCATGGATGTGTGTGGCGTCCTTGGGTTAGTTAGGTTTAAGTAGTTCTAAGTTCTAGGGGACTGATGACCTCAGATGTTGAGTCCCATAGTACTCAGAGCCATCTGAACCATTTTTGCTACATTCTCATGATACCCTTCCCCCTGGCAGTCAATACCCGCTCATCTTCAGTCATCCATGTATCTCTTTTAACTAGTCACTCATCGACCTTCCTGATTAATTTCATGCAGCTGTCTATCCGTTTTTTTTATCTTTGTGTGTGACTCTCATTTTCCATTCATCTGTATCCATATTTAAATTCATCACCGAATCAATCTTCGATGATGTAACTGACGTTCTGGCTTGTCAACTGCCATGTCCAACTTTTTTTAAAATTTTCCTCTCATGCGGCTGAAGAGAGGCAAATTGTATCCATTAGCAGCCCCCCCCCCCCCCCATGCTGCCCATATGGCGACAATAAATAAAAACAAAATCTCGCCGCTGCTGCTAGAGTTTTCTGGTATGTCTTTGCAATTTTCAAGCTGCTAGGTTAGTTTCGTTATCGCTGCCATGTTGTTAATCATCGCTGCTCCGCCATCTATTTGCACCAAAGAGGAACAACGTTCAGTGATCCGATTTTGTGGTCGGAAGGCTTATCAGGGGCCGAAATTCATCGAAGACTTTCAGTACAGTACGAGAACAGTGTTTTACCACAACCGAGTGACTACGAATGGATTGAAAAATTCTGAAATTGTGGCACAAGTGTTACGCACGATGAAGAAGCCGGACGACCGTTTACCGCCACAAATGAAGAAACCATTGAGCGTTCACGTGAAATGATTCTCTTCGACAGACGATTAACATTGACGAATTGGCACTTTGTCTGCAAATTAGTTACAGTTCTGCCTACGAAATCATCCACAACAGACTTGGGTTTCATAAAGTTTGTACAAGATGGGTCGCAAAACAACTCTCACAATTGCATAAACAAATGCGCTTGGACAGCTGCAAAAAAACATTTGGATCGCTATGGTAACGAAGGGCACAACTTCTTAGACAGGATCGTTACTGGTGACGACATGGATCCATCATTACGAGCCGGAGAGTAAACGGCAGAGAATGGAATGGAAACATCCAAATTCGCCGTGCAAGAAAAAGTTCAAGACCCAACCGTCCGCAGGGAAACTGATGCTTAAGTTTTTTTTGGGACGTACGAGGTCCAGTACTGGAACATTATGGGGAAAGGGGCACAACAATAAACTGTGTACGTTACAGTGAGATGCTTACTGCCAGGCTAAAGCCTGTAATTCGAAGCAAACGCCGAGGATTGCTGTCAAAAGGCGTGTTATTGCTCGACAATGTCTGTACGCATACTGCTGCCCACACTGCTGAAACGCTCCGGAAACTCAAATTTGAAGTACTGGATCATCCCCCATATAGTTCCGATGTTGCCCCTTCCGACTGTCACTTGTTTGGTTCACTCAAACAGGCATTAAGGGGCCGTCGATTCGCCTCGGAAGAAGCAGTGAAAGAAGCGGTGCATTTCTGGCTCGTAGCTCAACTGAGAACCTTCTTTTAGGAGGGCATCAGGAAGCTTGTACAACAATGGACTATGTCGAAAAATGATGTTCTTGTAAGTTTCCTATTTGATTACCATAAAATTTTATAACTAGTTTGCGGATAATAATTCACTTACCCTCGTAGTATTTCATTAGATTACATTGGATGTACTTTTGTGTCCAATTTACCTGTAATGGGGATCCTCATGGATGTAGAACATGTCTAGAACCACAATATACAATCAAAATTTACCAAGTGATACCGGTTGCGGAATAAGTCAAAACATCTTAAACATATTTTCAGTTAAAATGTAGGAACCATTTTGTCACAAAACATGTAAATGTACAATATATTGAGTTTTATATCATAACTCTTAGACTATTGTAGCCACACATCATCAAAGAGGTAAATCAGTCTACATCACTTGAGGCTTGTTTCTCACTTTCTTCAACTTCTGGCAGAGTTTACGTATGGTGTACGCTGTCTCAATCCTGTGATGCAAACTGCTTGCTGCGAAGAATGAAACTTAGCAGAGATTCGGTGATGATTTGAGCAGCCATGTCGTAGTATTCCATGAGGCCCACGGTTACTATACAAGATTGCATTACTACTAACGATTATGTGATCATTTTGGCTGATCAGATCCGTCCCATGGTACATCAGTTGTTTCCCACCCATTGTTCCAAGACGACCCTGTTCACTCAGCTCGCATCATCCAGGACTGGTTGTGTGTGCACGAGGATGAACTATCCCATCTACCATCGCCCCACAGTCACGAGATCTCAATATTATTGAGCCTTTGTGATCTACTTTGGCGAGAAGGGTGCGTGGTCGCAATCCACCACCATCATAGTTACACTGTGTGATCAAAAGCATCTGGACACTTCGCTGAAAATGATTTACAAGTTCGTGGCGCCCTCCATCGGTAATACTGGCCCACCCTCAGCCTTCATAACAGCTTACACTCTCGCAGGCATACGTTCCATCAGGTGCTGGAAGGTTTCTTGGGGAATGGCAGCCCATTCTTCACGGAGTGCTGCACGGAGAAGAGATATCGATGTCGGTCCGTGAGGCCTGGCACGAAGTCGGCGTTCTGAAACATCCCAAACGTGTTCTATAGGATTCAGGTCAGGACTCTGTGCACGCCAGTCCATTACAGGGTTGTTATTGACGTGTAACCACTTTGCCACGGGCAGTGCATTATTAACATGTACTCGATCGTGTTGAAAGATGCAATCACCATCCCTGAATTGCTCTTCAACAGTGGAAAGCAAGAAAGTGCTTAAAACATCAATGTAGGCCTGCGCTGTGATAGTGCTACGCAAAACAGCAAGGGGTGCAAGCCCCCTCCATGAAAAACACGACCAAACCATAACACCATCGCCTCTGAATTTTACTGTTGGCACTACACACGCTGGCAGATGATGTTCACCGAACATTCGCCATACCCACGCCCTGCCATCGGATCGCCACATTGTGTACTGTGATTCATCACTCCACACAACGTTTTTCCACTGTTCAATCGTCCAATGTCTACGCTCCTTACACCAAGCGAGGCGTCGTTTGGCATTTACCGGCGTGATATGTGGCTTATGAGCAGTGGCTCGACCATGAAATTCAAGTTTTCTCACCTCCCACCTAAGTTTCATAATACTTGCAAGTGAATCCTGATGCAGTTTGGAATTCCTGTGTGATGGTTTGGATACATATCTGCCTATTACACATGACGACCCTCTTCAACTGTCGGCTGTCTCTGTCAGTCAACAGACGAGGTCGGTCTGTACGCTTTCGTGCTGTACGTGTCCCTTGATGTTTCCACTTCACTATCACACCGGGAACAGTGGACCTAGGGATGTTTAGGAGTGTGGAACTCTCGCGTAAGACGTATGACACAAGTGATATCCCAATCAACTGACCACGTTCAAAGTCCGTGAGTTCCGTGGGGCGCCCCATCCTGCTCTCTGACGATGTCTAACGACTACTGTGTCACTGATATGGACTACCTGGAAGTAGGTGGCAGCACAATGCACCTAATATGATAAACGTATATTTTTGGGGGTGTCTGGATACTTTTGATCACATAGTGTATCTATTTTGCAGGAATAACGGTATAAGATTCCCTTGAAAACCATACATGGCCTGTATTTATCCATTCCGAGACGACTGGAAGCTGTTTTGAATGCCAAATGTTTTCCTGCTCCGTGTTAAGTATGGTAATACGTTATCTTTTGGCATTGTCATACCTTTGTCCACCCATTGCATATAAATCAGTCGGTTCTACTAAATTCATTAGTAGAGCGGAGGAAGTTGGCCACCAATAAATCCTTCAGGTTTCACTGAAACTGAACTTTACTAGTAGTTAAACTTGGCTGCTAGCAAGTTACTGAACATGTGTTCCTGAATAACACACGCTTTTCTGGACCAAAGGAAGTGATTTTAGATCTTTGTTAAGTTTATTGTTGTTCCTAGTACTGCTTCCACGAACTGAGCTGTTGGTTTTTAAAAAAAAAGAGATATAGTTCTTTCAATAAATTTCAATAAGGAATAAATGTATTGGGAAGCAGTAGTTAGTATTCCTGTTTCCTAGAAAAGGGCCCTGCAGGACGTTTCTGCGTTCGCTGCACAAAGCGAAGTACGCTAGCGTTTTAATTTTTATATCCCCATGTCTGACAGCATTCTCATTGCAAATAAAAATTTGTTCAGACGATTCAGCTGTTGAGTGTTGTCCTTCTCCAAGGTGAAATTTATGAAGCTGTATTCCTAAGAGCTTAACATTGCCAATCTCTTCTATTTGCTTATCGTCATAATTTAGGTATATGCTGGGAGGGGGGGGGGGGTGGAAGTGCACTTCTCACAAGTTCTGGACCAAGTTTTGAATTGTATATACTATGTATTTTCAGACTTTAGTCACAAAGAACCGACTAGGCACCATTCATTAATGTTCTTGAAAATTTCAGCAATGGTCTTTCTAAAACTTAACTTTACTTCCTGTTTATTGCAATGTTTATATCGCCAAGAAATGAAAAAAATGGCATCTAATAATGTTACTGATGATAGATCGTTGATATTCACAAGAAAAAGTAACTATCCCAAGATGGACGTGGAATACCACATATAATTAGTTCACAATTGGATGATTCCTGATAACTTATACAGGACTTTATCCTACTGTCACTCTTTATTTCGTGGCATAGAGATACAGCCTGAACCATTTTGTATCATTTCCTGTTATGCTACAGCATTCTGATTTACTTAAGAGGCTGTTATGTCTTATACAGTCAAATGCTTTTGACATGTCACAGAATATACGAATAACTTGTAAGTTATTGTCCAAAGAATTAAATATATTCTCCCTGTATGTGTCATTATCCTTCGCATTGTCAGAACCCTTTAGAACAGGGCTTCAGGGCTTCACAACATACGTGCTCGCAGAGCAAGGTGTGAGCAGCAAGGCGCGAGCACGGAGCAGCGCGAGCACGCTACCCCCACTACCGGACCAGAGCGGAGAGTGGGGAGAGTCATGTGGGGTACACAACAGCTGCCGCCAGTCGATGTAAATCCGCGGCCACCTGCAGGGATATCACTCACGAATTATTACTGCGACAAATGAAACAAATAAAGGAGAATGTACACGTGCCACATAATTTTATTAGCTTAGTGTATGCCTCTACCATCTGTAGACACTGAAACTAAAGAATTCCACGACAATCCTATATTTTCAACACTTTCTTCAACACTACTTAAAATATCACCTCCGGTTGTAGTGTTCTTCATGGCTACTACATCGAGGAGCTCCTCCCTCACCTGAAGATCTCTGTTAACACCTCTAATAAATATGGCAAGCTGCGCTGTTCCAGTGATATCAACACTTTCGTCCAGAGCTAGAGAATACCCCATAAAATCTTAACAGATATTTGAAAGCTGGCTCTGGACGTCGTCTGCCATGTCCTGTATGCGACGCATAATGGTCATGTTAGATAATGGCACAATCCGAAACTGTTCAACTTGAGATGGACACAAATGTTCCGCTGCAATTACCAAACATTCTTTTATTAAATCGCCATCAGTTAAGGGGCGCAGGGATTTTGCTAAAAGCAAAGCAATTTTGTAACCCACTCTGAGAGCTGCCTCAGTTGATTTTTCTTCGTCGTCCAGATCTTCTTCGGATAGCTTCCTTTTATGTTTAATAACTTCCTGTGCACGATCTGGTCAATCACATTTTCCAAGTCCGTAGTCTTTCGCGTGGTACGACATATAATGTCGCTGCAAATTAAATTTCGTAAAAGAATTCAGCGTTTTGTGACATACTAAACATTTTGCAACACCATCTTTTTCAGTAAACAGATACAATTCCTCCCAATGGGGGTTGAACTGCGAAAGCATGGTTGGGGTTACACAACGACGACTTCACATGATTCTTAACCAGCGAAGTGACTGTTAAGGGCTGATCGTAGTACTTTAAACGTTACACAGTCGGCGCGAATTCAATAGGCACGCTGCGGCCCTATTCAAACGTGCGCGCGCATTTCCCCTCCCTCCCCTCTCTCCGTACTCCGCGACCTTGCAGCTGCTCGTGAGCACGTGCCTGAGCAGACGTGAATACTCGCGCTCAAAACCGGCCAGTTGTTAAGCCCTGCTTTAGAATTTCAAACTGTGGCTTTTACAATATATTATTTGAAGTGAGGTGGTCAAGGAACTGATTATGTATTACTCATTTCCAAAATTTTATACAGTGCTGTCAAAAGAGAAATTGGACGTAAGCTTGGCGGTATTTCCTTGTCTCCTTCCATATACGGACGCTTAACTTAAGCATATTTCAGCCAATCAGGAAAAATGATAAATTTCTGGTTACATAAATAACTGAATGTGTTACTAAATTCTGGAGAACATTTTTAATTCACTTTGTTGATATTTTATCGTAACCACCACAATTATTTGATTTTAACTATTTATGGTGGACCTTACTTGCAACGGTGTAGTAAAGATCATATTCATGTTGCTGGAGTTATCTGTAATGGCTGGTCTGAGATATTCTGTGGCAGCATCTATGAACAACTCCATCTTTTCAGTGACAGTTGTGAAATGCTTTTAAAACTGTTTTGCGTTGTTGCATACTTCTGTTATCAATGTATCATCTGCTCTTAATACTATGTGCCCCTCCTTATCTCCGATTCTACCAGTCACCGCTTTTACTATTCCCTACATTGTTTGAATTTTGTTACATGATGTGACTATTTTATTCTCACCATGCATTTGCTTTAATGTCTGTATTTTCGTGTGCAATATTTTGTTGAATTTTCCTCTAATGAGCTATAGTATTTATATCAGAGTTGTTTCGGATTCGGATTGACAGATACAGCTTGCTCTTTGTCATACAAGATAAATTTATTCCTTGAGTAATTGGTGGCTTCTTAGTAGACTTTGGTCTAATCTGGGTGACTTTTGGCGGAAAAAAGCTTTCAAATAAAGTAAGAACATTATTAATGAAAGTACTGTACTTTACAGGCACGTCATTAGCACTGTATACATCACACTAGCTCCTTTTTTTTGTGGAATTTTCTAAAATAATTTTTGACTTAGGTCTACTGACTACTCTTTTGAACTCTGATATATCAGATTTTGTATTCTGATCAGTAATATTAACGAAAGGAACTGTATGACATGATCTGAGAAGCAATTGAATATTATTTCTGTAATGTAATTTTGTTCATTAGCCCATTTATATGGATATTATCAATGGCTGGTTTTGAGCGATTATCTAACCTAGTTGGAAAGTTTACCGTAGAAATAAGATTGAATGATGAAGTTACTGACGGAAATAAATTCTTAGTGGAAGAGTTTTAAGAAAATCGATATTACACCCACCAGAAAGTACGATTTTTTTTATTGTACATATGGCTCTTGAGCTTCGAGGTGATTGAAGAACAGATTAAAATTACCTGTGGGCGCCCTGTACACTTACTATTATAAAGGATTCATCATAGATTTGTTGCAGACAACTACACCTACTGCAAAAAATCTTAGGTAACTATTAACTTCCAAGCTATTAATATACAATAAGAACAACAGAGCTTCCAACACACTTCCCTAATGTACACATGAAGCTACTTCAACATCTGGCGACGACTCTCCATCCAAGATAACATCCCTGTCCTTCATACCAAGAAATCCTCAATCCAATCACAAATTTCTCTTGATACCACATAAGTTCGTACTGTCGATAGTAGGCTTAGGTGTGATACTGAGTTAAATGATTTTCGGAAGTCAAGAAATATTGCATCTACCTGCCGGCTTTGATCCATGGCAGTCAGGATGCTATTTGACAAAAACGCAAGTTGGGTTTCACATAACTGATGTTAACGGAATCCAAGATGTTTGATTTGGAGGAGGTTTTTCTGTTCGAGGCATATCATTATGTTTAGGGTCAGAATACGTTCTAAAATTCTACAGCAAATGGATGTCAAGAACACTGTATGGTAGTTTTTCAGATCACTTCTGCTATCCTTGTAAACAAGTGTTACATGTACTTTCTTCTAATCACAGGGAATAGTTTTTTGCTTAGGTGATAATGGTACGAGGGTCACTCCAAAAGAAATGCACACAATTTTTGTAAAAATACAGTTTTCATTCTGCATGTGTGGAAGTTTTACAGTGTGTAGATACATCCTTCCCGCTTGTTTTCAAACTTAGTTCAACCTGTTCCCGTGAGTGGCGCCGTCACAGGATGTCTTCAAGATGGCTGCTACACTTGACGTTCGTCAGAAACAATGTGCTGTCACAGAATTCGTGTGCTGTGAAAACTAGACAGTGGGAAACATCCACAAGAGGTTGAAAAATGTGTATGGAGATGCTGCTGTCGATCGCAGTACAGTTAGTCGGTGGGCAAGCAGGTTACATGATGAAAGCGGGCACGGCAATATTGAGCATTGTCCTCGCAGCAGCAGGCCTCTTACTGCACACACTCCAGACAATGTGCAGAGAGTTAACGAATTGGTGACTGCTGACAGACGCATCACAGTGAACGAATTGTCACACTACGATGGGATAGGGGAAGGTAGTGTTTGCAGAATACTGAAAGTGTTGGCGTTAAAAAAGGTTTGTGCCAAGTAGGTTCCCAAGATGTTGACATGGGCTCACAAAGGAACAAGAAAAACGGTTTGCAGCAAACGTTTGGAACAGTAAGAGAATGATGGAGATGAATTTCTTGGAAGAATTTTGACAGGTGATGAAACATGGCTCCATCATTTTTCACCAGAGACGAAGAGGCAACCAATGGAGTGGCATCACGCAAATTCCCCCAAGAAAAAAAAATTCAAAACCACACCTTCTGCTGGAAAGGTTATGACTACGGTGTTTTTCGATTCCGAAGGACTCTTGTTTTTGGACATCATGCCAAGAGGAACCACCATAAATTCTGATGCATAAGTGAGGACACTGAATAAACTTCAAGCTCGACTGAGTCATGTTCGAACACATCGGCAAAAGCAGGATGTTTTACTGTTGCACGACAATGCACGGCCACATGTCAGTCAAAAAACCATGGAAGTGATCACAAAACTCGGATGGACGACACTGAAACACCCGCATTACAATCCTGACCTGGCTCCATGTGAGTATCATCTCTTTGGGAAACTGCAAGACTCTCTTCATGGAACAAAGTTTGAAGATGATGTCTCCCTTGTGCACGCTGCCAAACAGTGGCTCCAACAGGTTGGTCCAGAATTTTACCGTGCGGGTATACAGACGGTGGTTCCAAGATGGCATAAGGCAGTTGAGAGGGATGGAAATTATATGGAGATATGAACATATTGTTCCTAAAGGATGTATCTACACACTGTAAAACTTTCAAACATGTAGAATAAAAGATGGATTTAAAAAAAATAGTGTGCATTTCTTTTGGAGTGACCATCGTATATGGTAGTTAAAACGAGGGCTAACTCAAACCCAAATTCTTTGTAGAATAAGACAGGGATTTCATCGGGTGGAGCCTTGTTCAGTTCTACCATTTTACTATTTCTCGACGCCACTGATACTAGTGTCTACAGCACTCTTTGCAGCAATGCGTGAAGTACAATGTGGCAGTACTTCTGTGTCTCCCTTAGTACAGGAATATTTAAAACCAGTGATCAGCATTTCACATCTTGCTTTGATATCGCCAATGTGTCACTTGACATAGGGCCAGAATGTCTTTGGCTTTCGTAAGAGATCCTTTGCTAATATTCTGTCATGGTAGTTGTCTAAGGCTTCATTGCCCCCTTGACGGTGAAACGATTTTCATTCAGTATCTCCTTATCTATAGCACTTTGCTTTGTTTTGCACGTATTGCGCTGTAGTGTCTGTTTTTCTAGAAGTTGCTTTGTGAGGACTGTATACCATTTAGGGTCCGTCTCATCACAAACCGTTCTTCTAGGTACTTATCTGTCAAGTGCATGGTCAATTATTCTTCAAAACCTATCCATTGTTCGTCTACATGCTCTTATCTGCAGCTGAGTGTTTGGAGTCACTCAGTGAGATACAATGGTACTGCTCTTGGTGAGCATATAAAACCTTCTACTGGGTTAACTGCCGTTTATACTTTGATAATGGTTGCTGCTCATGGGCACTGATAGCAGTCTCGTCTTCAAAGACGTCTGGTCTATTTGATGCATTAGGGGTAATATGTTTTTATCGTGAGTGGGCATCCGAACTCTCTGTTGTAAAACAGTTTTCAGAGAACGCATTTAGTAATGTTTCGTAGAAGGCCTTTTCACGCCCAACACTTACAAAACTGCAATCATCCCAAGCGATTGTTGGATGATTAAGGACTTTAGAGTGTATGTGTGTTTAATGTTTTCAGTTGTATTACATACAAACAAATCATTGAGAAGTGTGCATTTTGATCCATTGTCAAGTCGTGTTGATTTGAATAAACGAATTAACAGATTAAGCAGCGCTAATGATTAAACAAATAATGAGAAGACTTTGGCAGGAGGGGGAGGAAGAGGAGTGCGGAAGTGGCAATGTCGAAGTTGTCGTCGACACATTTTACCGCTGTTCCTATCCCATTCACAGTATAATGCTTTCAACTATGTCTTTTCTATCCTTTATCAGCGAACCAAGCAAATATGGTGTTTTTACGAGACGACTTTAGACATGTCTCTTTTTCATTAGTACTAGCGATGGAAGAAGACTGTCAGTTCAGCATATTCTCCTTAATAAAGGCACGTTTCCCTCTACGTTTACGATGTGAATGGTTGCTTACCTAATAGGAGGAACGAATGCTGCAGCTGCTGCTTGAGCGCTAGTGTTAACTGATCAGTCACTCTTCTCTGCACTCATTTTAAGTTCACCCACTATCAGTTTGCGAATGTATGATACCGCGTTATCATTGCGTCATTGTTAGGAAGCTGAGGTGTGTCATTCGACTGATAGCCAACGGAGTAAATACGTAATTTTTACACAGAAAGAGATAAGATTTGTGGAACTGTTACCAACCACTACCTGGCGACGGTGCGTTATCTTAAACCAGCCGACATCTCAGAGTGCCGCCGCCTGTGGAGAAGACGTTCACGTGTTATATGTCGTAATGGAGTTTCTGCGATACGCAGCTTGTCCATTAAAGCTCATTTACGATCACTCACAACATTTCACTAATTTGGAAAATCTGAGCCCCCCTCTGACAAGTCAGGTGGAAAATCAATAATTTAACGGTGCATAACCAAGAATGCACAACTTTTAAATAATGATGGACGCAACTTATATTTGCATTGAATACTGACATTGATGAAATTTCTGAAGAATTGCTGAAAAAAATGGGTAACAACAGAAAAGAACAATGCTTCAGTGTAATGCAAATGCAAATGAGATTTGGCATCATTGGCCGGGAGGCCCCTTGCGGGGCAGATCCGTCCGCCTTGGTGCAGGTCTTATTACATTCGACGCCACACTCGACGGCCTGCGCGCCGGATGGAGATGAAATGATGATGAAGACAGCACGACACCCAGTCCCTGAGCGGAGAAAATCCCCGACCCAGCCGGGAACCGAACCCGGACCCGCAGGACGGGAATCCGTCGCGCTGAACACTTTTTTTTTCGATATAGTTCGTTGCGTTTGGTCGGGGCGGACGTCACATGACATCCGTTCAAATTGATCGTTGGTTCCTTGACTCAGTTTTTTTTA